>NC_092501.1:108452400-108752400 GCF_047511675.1 Marmota flaviventris | reverse complement strand
TGTTTTCTTCCCTGCAGTTTCAAAGGGCACATTTCTGTTTGCTCCCTCATGTGCAGGGGTAAACTGGGAACAATAATATTCATTTATAAAGGAAATAATAATGTTAATTATTATAACTAAGTGCTAGTAAATACCTAAATAGCAGCGATATGGAAGTGTATGGGTATCTGAAGTGCCATGTATTCTAGTCCCTGCTTAAGAGAGGCACATTTGTCAGAAATTATTTAACATTCAAGAACTAAATACTTTAAGTACAAAAGTAACACAGAGCATTCTGGATATTCTCCAATTCAAACATTGTGAGATACCTATATCCTTGTGAGCCCTTATTCAACACAGTCTTGAGTTAACTGAATATTTCTCACTCCCATTATTTCTTCTGTCTTATTGTGTTTTCATCTCGTTCTCTTTAATTCATCTACACACACACACACACACACACACACACACACACATACATTTTGGATAATTCCTTAAATTATTCCAGACATTCTTCTAGCAATGCTTTTTAATTTTCTTTTCATTTTCTGATTTGCAATGTTGGCACTCTAATACAAAGTTCACATCCTGGACCAAGCCTTCTATTAGTGGATGTCTGGGCAGACTCCCAATAAAGCTGAGCAGCTTCAGTATCATTAGTGGGATGATGGTATTTCAGTCCTCTTCCTTTCATTCCTCTTTAGTTTACTATCAGTGCCACTGAGCTTAATGAACCAAAACGCCTGCTCATGCATTAAAAACGGAGAGGAGCATTCTGCCCTGAAAAAAAAAAAATGCTATGTTCTATTTTCTACAGCAGACATTTTTTTTAGCAAACATTAAGTAGGAAAGGAAGCATGAGAGTATTTCTGTATTAGAGGGATGTTAGTAAAGGCAGTTGGAAATTTTCAAATAATGAATGTACAGATGTGCAAATACAGAGTGGTCTCAGAAATAACATGTATTTGTAATAATCTGAAGTCATTAAAAATACTATTAGTACTTGCTGTTGCTATACATAAGTAGTAATTATACTTGTTTTAATAAATTCAATACTAATATACTCAGAAGTGACTATTTTGTAGGAATTATGCTAGATTATTACCTAGATCTTCCATTCATATCTTTATTTCATTTTATTTCTGATTTTATAAATAGATTAGATGCTGAAATAGAGGCAAAATTCTAGCATACCACTTTTGCTAAGATTACTGAATACTTAGTTGTGAAATGTATCACTTTTCTACATAATAAGAATATCTGAAAAAAATCTATATTTGCAGACCTAATATTCATCATATTGCTTGTAAATTAAAGAATAACTATATGCATAATGTGTATTAAAATGATCCATTAAGCTACAGGTACTGCTCTGGAATGTTGGCCCCTTATGTTGTGACCCTTTATGTTACATCAAATCACTGTGGCATGGTTTTCCTGAACTCGGCTTGCAAACACCTCTGTCCGTGATGCTAATTCATTTTACTCACTTGCATCTCAGTGAAAGGGAAATAGGAGACCAGCAACTTAAAATTGGCAGTTTCATCAACTATATATTCATCTAACTTGGCTCTGCTGCACACTCAGGAAATGGACAGAAAACAGGGAGGAGACTTTTGAAGAGAAAGGTAGGCCTTAAGCATAGATATTTTTAATAGTAGCTGAGGCAAAGGGAATAAAAGGCAGGATGCAGAAAGAAAGGGTAGAGAAGGGGAAAGATAAACTAAAACTATCTTGTAATTTTGCTTCATTTTTTAGTAAACAAACTTGTTTTTGCCTTTCTACACCAATAAATGCATTGTACAGCTTTTTTTAAAAAAAAATTCCCAACATTTGGAATCTCTTAAAAGCAGTCCGTTCTCCTCCTTTTGAGAGCTGTGATTTTCCTACAATAATTTTCTATAATTGTGCCAAAGAACTAAAAATAAAAATGACATGAGAAGTTTTGCCACAGTGAGAATCACAAGCTCAATTGTAGAAATGAGTCATCATCTTTGAAATTCAGGAAGATATATCCAGGTTAGGAATTTCACTGTTCTGATTGCCTTCCTCCTGCCTGTGCTGGTTGAGATATAAAGTCTATGGTACAGTTATCAATAACTGCTAGGAACTCTGGCCATAATCGAGTAGATAGCTGTAATGTACTATCGTATTGAGAAAGTAAATGTGGTAAGAACCGTAACAGGCTGAGGTTTATTGAGAAAGTCCTGATTACTGTGCAGGCTGAGTACTTCTGATCCAGGGCCAAGGCTGCACAAAGCAGTTATAGAATTTATTGGATTTATTTAAACTAAACATATATCTAGCTCTCTTCATTTTATTTCTCTTCATCATGCAGCAGAACATAATTTTTTTGGTTTATCACAAAACTTCTGTCTGTTCCATCCTTTAAGTCATTTGTCACACTTCTCAAGGTCACTGGAGAGCCTCATAGGAAAAGTGTTGTTGTGGATTGATTGGTTCTGTGATGTTTATGCCTATAAGTGCTGGTAAATGAGCCTTTTGTATTTTCAACAAAGTGACTAAAGAACAGGGAAGAAATAAACTTGTGAATCCTGTTAACAAGAAACTTGAAGTATTTTCCCTGTAGACCTTACTTCCTTATATCCCAAGCCCCCTTTCACCTACTCTATGTTGCAAATGAGGACTTTACCCTAGGATCCTTAGTACAAGGAGAGTAGACACTCTGTTTCTAGAATTAAAACATTCAGCAGTATATTAGTCAACATACACTCTCGTTTTCTCTTTCTGCTACTGCTCTATTGCATTCAGAGAAACACATTCCATCAAACAAAGTTCTCTCCTGCTGAAACCCTGTTTTACTTAACTATGTACATCAATTTCTGGCGAAGAGAAAAAAAAAAAAAAAGGAAAAGTGCTCCAATTCTGTGAAGCAGAGGAAACAGTGTGTTTGAGAACAGCATTTGGATGTATCTGTTTATTGAATTTAATCAAGTACATATCATCTGGGTAATGGTTTCTGGCTTTTCTTAACTATTCAGTAAACAGAAAGATATGCAAGAAAATGCATCATTTCTAGCAACTATGGGCTTTATTTTGTAATTCTAAGACAATCTCTGATATCTGGAAATCATTAGGTTTATGAATTCTCCATGTTACCAATAAAAGATGTTGGGTGATAGGTGGAAGAGAAAAAGACGCCCTCCAGGTGAGGCTACAGCCTTATTTCTTCCTTTCTCCATGGCATCATGATTACATTGCTTTCAATGTGCGTCAGCGATGACATTTTCTCCCAGCTGAATTTTTTAAATGTCAGATTTGTTGAATTATGATTTGCATGCAGCAAAAGCCACCCTTTTAGGAGTGGTGTTCTATGAGTTCTGACAAACACACAGTCATGGAACCTAAAACAGTTAATTATGCTCAGCTTGATGAAACTTCTTTTTCAAGTTTCAAATAGGCTCCTTCTTGATTCTAGGCCTTCCTTTTGTTATGGGTTATTCTATAAAACTTACAATTGTAAATTATTTCTTTCCTAATTTTATATGTAGTTTTTGCCCTTTTTAGAACCCAGAATCACCTTTCTCAAGGACTAGAAACCATCCTTTTGAAGTATACTGACCAGGAAAGATGGTACCACTATCTCCTAGTTATCCTGAGAAGTCAAGGGACTCACTATGATAAAAAGCCAATTAGCAAACTCAGATAGCCTAACTACATTGACCAGCCTCCCACCTAAAGTCATCCAGTACTTTTCCACTAGCTCACCCAAGAGCTTTAAATTTCCCTGCCCTTTGTTTCAGTGAACTTCTGGTTCCATATCCTTCACCTATTGCAATAGTCTTAAATAAAATCTCCCTTACTTCTTTAATTCTGGTGGTTCAAGTTTCTTCTAACATACCACTATTACAATAAGTTATGGAACATCAATATTACCACTGAAATGCCCAGTGCTCCTTTGTAGTTAATATCTTCCCTCAAGTTCAACTCCTGGCAATTATTCTCACTTTTGTCCCTATAGCTTTGTTTTTTCTAGTTTGTCAGTGAACTGAAATCCCACAGCATGTTGCCTTTTTTATCTGTGATTTGTTTGTTCACTTATCATAACACTATTGAGATTCAATATGCTTCTGCATGCATCAATGGTTTATTTTTTATTGTTGTAAAGTATTACACTATATACTACCACAATTTATCTATTTTTCCAATTCATATTTAGAATTTGACTTTGGCTTTCGTTGTATCAATACTTGTCTTATTTAAGACATTACTCATCATATTCTGTTTTCTAGATATATTCTGAATTGAGATTAGACTTGCCAAAATGGATTTTGCTTTTTCCTTCCCACGAAAAGCTGAGATTTTCCATGGTCTCAACTAAAAGACTTCTTATATATCTAGGTCAATAAAAGAATAAATAAACCAGCCACCACTTTGAAAACAAAAATAAAACTCTTGTAAATTTTTAGAAAAAACAACGCATGTTTATAAATTGCTCAAAATTAAACAGCAATGTGAGATTTGCTAAAATTTTATTGTAGCCATTTTTTTTTTGCATAGATGTTGTGTCCCAAATAGTCATCAAGTAAAAATTGAGGTAATTCAGCCAGATAGTATACTTCAAAGCAGCTTAGCTTCCAAGCCAAAAATATATAAATAATTATACACCCACAGAATAGGGGTATTAGACTATGAGATAAATGTGAAAGAATATAAGCTGCTTCTTCAAAATATGCTTTAAAAAATTCCTATTTCTGTATGTGGGCTAAACTTACATATGTAGTATATATTAGATGTGTGAACTTCATTATTTTAGAATTCATTATAAACTTTGTATGCATTATGCTTTGTTTTTCTGTGGTTTTTGCTGTTGTTTCGTGTCTTCTTCTCAGACTTTATCTGGCACTGAGTAGAATTATATGGGAGACTATGAATCCTGGGCATTAGGGGACTTGGTCTTCTCAAGCTAGAAAAAAAAAAAAAAATTCTTACTAAAAAGTTTCCTATGGCATTCCCATCACTTTTATTCCAATTCTATAATGTAAACATGTAAGCTGGCATTTTAAAACATTAAATAAGATTTAACCAAATTAATTTTTTTCTGCTAGTCTCATGTTACCCTCTCATGTGGTATCATTCATGGTCTAGACCAATATTCTCCCAAGAATGGGTTATATGATATAGGTGTTCTTCGAATGTGATTTTCTAGTTACATGATTTTACAAGTGAGTGAGTTAATCAAATGAAGATAGATCAATTGACTATGTGTGTGTTAAATGTATGTATATGGAAATTCATTTGTGAAACACCAAGAGGAAGTATTGATAGCAAACTTTCTAACCTTGTTCAGTCTAGACAAATGATTCTGTAAACACAGGTGAGCAAATGCTGGTCTGGGACTGGGAGCTGACTCGCAAGAGAGGGAACTGATGAAGTAGAACAGTACTGTATCACACTGAAAGTCAGAAGGCTGGTGTCAATCCTGGACTGGCTGCCATCTTTGTCAGGAGTCCTAGATTGGTGACTCAGAGCACAGCCTATGTGCATTTGAATCCTTTACAGAACCTTATTTCCTAAGATGACTTTGTGCTAGGTACCTCTCTATGTCCTCATCTATTGAATCTCAAGGAGTTGGAGATTTTACCTCAAGGAGTTGTCAGTTCAGTTGATAAAATAAAAGTGCTTTTGAAAAGTACCTGATAAATGATAAGTTGTAAATATGAGTCACCTTTTTCTTTCTTTCTTTCTTTTTTTAACCAGTGTTTTGTTGTTGTTTTTTTCCTTCCCTCCCTCCCTTTCTTTCTTTCACATATTTATTTGGGGCAAGGGATTGAACCCAGGGCCTTGCACATGGTGACTTAGCACTATGCTACTGATCTACACCCACAGCCATTATCATTGGTTTTCAAACTTTGAACCTTGACCCACAATGACCAACCCACACTGTGACACAGTATAAAAACACATATATAGGAAAGTAAATACTCCAAACCTATAGGTTAAGTGAAATAATTCTTAGTTATGCTATACATCATAGGGTATAATATTTTCTGTTCTCATTCTCTTCTATTTTTTTTCACTTATTCTCTTTGTCTCCTTACTCTCTTCCATTCTACCCAACTTATTCTATCCTACACAACTTACTATATTCTGCTGTCTTCTGTTCCATTAAAAACAAAAACAAAAACAAAAACCTGTCTTGATCCTCAGAATGCAAGACACTAATTTTGCTCTATGACCTGCTAAGCATCATTAAAACTCTACCTTCAATCCTTCTATCTATACTCATTAAAAAACTTATTGGATTTGAAATGTTTTCAAAAATTCAGATTTAGAGTCTATCCCTGAGCTGCTGAATAGGGATCTGCTGGTGGTTTTAGCCCCAGAATCTTTCTCTATTTCTCTCTCATATATACGATTCTGCAGACAATGAATGATCTTTTAGATTTCTTCTAATTCTACAGTTAAAAAAATAACACTTAAAGAGAAGGCCTCTGCTTAATTTTAATTTTTTACTTTTTAAGTTTTTGTTTGTATTCAATAAATACAACACATACTTATATTCTGACATAAATTCGCCATCTAAACAGATCTAGAGAAAATAAAATTTCAAGAAATTATTCCTTGATAATTAGGATAATTCCATGTAGCTTCCTGTATTTGTCAATAAGTGTTAATACTCTTAAAGTTATTAAAAGTAACAACTAAAAACAAGTCAAAGTTGATTTATATAGTTTATGTTGTCACTTTCGTTGGCATAGATGAGTTATTTGAAACATTTAAAATTGGTCTAACATTCTTCTGCTTGAATCTGCTTGTTCTATAGAACAGATAAGAGCAGTTATAATTCTACCTCCATTCTAACAGAGTTTGATGACACAACAAATTGTATGTCAGGCCTTCTGAAATAGTCATTACTTGAATGTAGAGTATAACAATATTTATGTTTTATAAATATTCAAATGTCATTGCAAACATAAAAATCTATTTCATTGTTAGGATTTCTGTAGTGTGGATCACAACTTAGAACATATTTACAAATATTATACATATTATCAGTTATTAGGTACATTATTAGTTATCACATATTAAAACACCATTTTAAATGAATGTTTTAGGATTAAAATGAGGATTTTATAGTGTGAAATACTTATGTAAAAAATATTTAACTTGATTGGACAATATGTACTTCTAATAATTGGTACTTGGAGTTTCCATCAGATATCTAGATCATTTAAAGAGTTCATAATCAGCAATAAATGCAAATAAACTTCCTTCATTATTACTTCAACGTAAGCACACATTTCTAAAAATCACAAGGAAGTTTTTTTGTTTTTTTTTTTCCATTTCTATATGTTCTATGACCATGAATTCTAGAAGTATTCAAATACAAGTCTTTCTGGCAGGCTTTCTCATTAGTGTCCATGTACATGGACATAACCTTCTGACAACTCTACATAATTATGTTAACCCCACAAGCAAATGCTTGAGGGCTTTAATCAAAAGAGATGCAACCTCAATTGCTTTAAAATGAACTTGGGAGGTGGCTGTATCTTTCTCTGATTCTCACAGTCCTGTATAATGCATTGTCATTTTATGAATGAGCAAGGCTTCCATATTCATTCAACAGATTTATACCCTTTTAATTCCACCTTTTGGGGTTTTTGTTAGTTTGTTTGTTATATTTTCATATCTTCAGGATCTTTTGGTGATAGATGCCATGGTTGTCACTTGTTTGAAAGGCTCTTTCCCCTCTTTTTCTGCATTCCGTTCCCTCCACAAACAGCTGTATCACACCTGTCATTCTGAATGGTAAAGATGTCTTTGGCTGGTAAAACTGTGCCTGTGGTGCACAGAGTGGCGTTAAACAACTAATTAGCAGAAGTTGGGCCATCATAAGGTTTGGGGCTGTCCATCAAGCCTGTGACCACTGCTGACACCATCAGCAAAACTGTCAAAAGTGGTTCTTCCTGTGAATACAACCAAGTCCACTTGTTCTGTGGTGAAGAAAGAATTGGCAGAATGTGTTTATTAAAAAGTAAAAGAAGGTGATGGCCAATCTTTACATAGTGCTAAGTAATTGAAAAAATACTAAACTGGTAGAAAATTTATTAACTGATTCAATTGTATCTATTGAAGAAATATAGGAAATTGAGCTTAAAACTTCTTCATAAAGCTACCTACATTATTCAAGTACATTATTGTACCTTTGAAAAACAATACTGAGGTGCATATCTTTTAGTATTTAGGGACTGCATGATAACAGAATTAAAGCAGGAATATGTACTTATCTAGTGAGCCAACTGTTAACCAACATGCTTTCTCTACTGGTTGTTATATATGCAATCTTTCCCAGTGAGTGACTGAGATGTAGCACATTATTCATCATTTTTTCTCAATTCATTGCATTTTTAGGGCAAATCTGTATGTTACCAACAATAAAAATATTTTGATATGTCATGAATTATTTCTAAAATATGTATGCAAGAATATAGGCATTTAATGTGTGAGGGTGTCTTTGAGTATATATTTTAACTCATAAGATATTTTAGAAAAGTCTTGTTTTTATGAAGAAAATGAAAATAAACTGGTTTATTTTAATTTAGTTAATTATTAGTAAAATAAATTATTAAATGTAAATACCTTTACACTCTCAAATGTTATGACACAAAAAATTGTAATTGCTGTGAAGTGATTCACTCATTGATTATTTTAATTTTTTAATCACCTACAACACCTTGTCTAAAGACTAACATTTATTTATCAAAAACTATGTATATTATAGTCCATCAAGAACAAGAAAATGCAGGTATATGATATTCATAATATAGCAAAAACAGTATGTAGTGTATTTTTTTTTTTTTAGAAAACAAAAGATAAGACAAAAGCAAGTAAGACTAAAGAAATGAATGGTTTGGTTTTAATTTTCTTTTTGTGTTTGACGAAAAAAGATAACATTATCATTTTCATTCTACTCTGCCCCACTGGTTGGTGACCTAGACTCCAACCAACAGGAAGGGGTTATATTTACCTTGGAAACTATTGTCTAGAAATAGGTTATGAATGTAAAATTTAATACATATAGTAATATGGAACAGAATTAGCTTTATTCATTTACGATCTCTTCCCACACACTCTTCTTGATCACCATATGACATATTTGTATTCTATTATTTGCCTTACAATATTTGATACAAATGATATTTTTATGAAACCAATTGAAATTTAACTTGTATGAATTTATTAATCCAGAAAAACTTATGTTATAAATTTATATAAAATGTCAGAAATATGTTCCTTATCAAAATGGGTTTCTCAATTTTGCTGGGGAAATTTAAAGTAGTGGTCCATCCTAGGATATCTTAATCAACCATCTGCACCTATGAATTTCACACCCATGAAAACTGCCACCTTTCCAAGGTCTGGCAGCTAAAATTCACACTCATTTTAAACCCTTCCTCCAATCTTCTAACTCTTAAAGCTAAGATTTCCATCTGACATTGATTTTCGGATTTCATTTCTACAAGGGAAGTCTTATCTCAAAAACTCATACATGGAACACCAAACCATTTTGTAAAAATTCCTTAGCTCAAGCATCAAAAACAGTGACAGGGAACAGCTACTCATACTGAAATGCAGCCTTGTGTAAATTCCAATAACTATGAGATATTTTCATATAGATTGCAGAATATATAGATTGCGGAATATAGACAGTAAAATCTCTGTATTCTGTGCTGTTTCATGGTAAAGAAACCGGATATAGCAGGAGGGAAATGAAAATAAAATTTATAGAGCAAAGATGTGTAGTAAAGTAGATATGCACTTGGGTTTCAAAATAATACATACTTTTTCATTTCTGTGGTTTTATTTTAACCATTTTGGTATTCTGGGTATCAGATGACAGAGGTATGCCAGGAAGAGAAATCTTGAACATGACTGTTAGTTTGAATTCCACACTGTATTTGAATCCTGATTTAAGAAAGAGCTTCAAATATGAACCATTTTCTTTGACACTTGCTTGGAAAAACACTTTTTATGCAGTTTGACAAGAGAATCATATCACTCCAAGATCAGAAATCCAAATCAAATTCTATTGCTATCAATAGTTATCACTTTGACCTAGATCAACTATTCTTTCTCCTGTCTTCAGGTTGTACCTCAGTAATGTTATTATGTAATTTCTGACAATCACCTGTGAGAGTTTGTATGTTTGTTTGTAATTAAGACAGCATCACATTAGTTATCTTTGCAATTTTTGAACTTGTGATTGTTATTATATTTCAACCCCACTAACTAATGTCTGAATTTTGATAAGTTACATAACCTCTATGTCTCAGTTTTCCCATCTGCAAAATAAGAATAATAATTATACCCACCTAATAGGGTTGTTGTCAGGGTTAAATAAGCAATATTTCAATAATTATAAAATAATATTCCCTTTTCTAACATATCTCAAAGCAAGATGCATGTTAAAGAAATCATAAATAAGCATTTATCAGGATTTAATTGCTTACATTTTTCCGTGTTGGCAATAAGTTTTAGAATTATTATATTTAGTGATAAATTAGAAGAATTATAGTAATTCATATAAAATTTTTAGAGTAGTGTCTAGAACAAAACTATCTCAATAGCTGATGTGAACATTTCTCTCTAAATGATGACTATCATACCTAAATTAAAAGTGATAGATTAAGAATGATAAGTTAATGATAAAAATCTTGCTAGTTACATCAGTCTACATATATCACCTATGTTCAGTGAGAAAATTGAATACAAATATAAGCACAAACATACATGTACATTGTATTTATCTATCTTTGGATCCTCAGTATGTTATGAGAAGCAGCATATATATTTTATTAATTGGTATTAGAATAGATAACCATGTGATATAATTTCTTGTAAGTACCTCATTGTATTGTGCACCAATGTGAATATGCATAAAACTATGGAACAATATACTTAAAAATGGCATAGATGATAAATTATGTATTTTATAACACTGTTTAAAAACAAAATAGAATGAAAGATTACAAATTTCTATATCCAGCTGTGGTGGAATAATTGGTTACTGAATTGCTCTCCTAAAATAATGGAAAAAGAAAAAAAATGGATGATTTTTCCATTTTATTGTAGATGAATCCATTTTTTTTTAAAGTAATAGTTTTTTTTAAGGTAAAACAAGCATGGAAATATATCAAATTGAGGAAAATTAGTTTAAAAAGGAAAAGATCAATTAAACTGCCAATTTAACTAGATTACACCAGGAAACAGTGTCTCCTCTGTCTACCTTGAGTAAACGGGGGGGATGAACAAAATCACTCCTCCAAACAAAGAGATGTGCATATGCTTTAGCTCAATTAAAAAAAAAAAAAAAAGGAAACTTCTAAGTCCAAAAGAAAGTCATCCATTAATTTCTCCAAAACTAGGTTTAGAAAAACATCATTTTTTATTCAGTGTCAAAAATAACTATTTAGTAGTTGGACTATTAACCTAGAGAAAAAGTTTACTATTGATTTTTTTTTATAAAAGTATTTACTTAAAACTAATGTAAGCACCAATATTTAAATGTGATCATAAAAGAGATCAGCAAAGAAAATATCTATAAAAGTTAATATAGAGCATTTAAAATCATGAGGAAAATGCAAATCACTCAGTACTAAGATGGTCTCAATAGAGATACAGCATACCTCGTAATGGCTTTCTTCACTCTCCTGAATGTGGAAACCCGCAGAGCTGGGACAATTCTGAGGAGTGACAGGAATATTGTCACTTTTGCTGTGTGAGTTACACTGAAAGAGATTACCAAATAATTGTGACAAACCACTCTACGTTTAGAGTGTCTACTGATGTCTACTGAGAGACAAGACTGTTTGCTATGAGCCTAATAATGGAATGCCATTGGAGCTAACACGTGTCTACACTAGTAGATACATGCATTATTAGCAAGCTTTTACAAAAAGGTAAAAAATATCCTCCAGATAAACAAATTGTCAAACTGTTTTTACAAAACTGAATATATGGTTTCGTATTTTTAAAGCAGTATTTATCTATTTATTTATTTATTATTTTTAAAGACATTTTTTTGGATGTTGATGGACCTATATTGTATTCATTTATTTATTTTCATTGCTGAGAAAAGACCCCAGTGCCTCACACATGCTGGGTAAGCGCTTTAACACTAAGCCACAACCCCAGCCCTTAAAGCAGTATTTATTTATGAAATGTATGACTTCAGTAGGTAATTACAGGGTGCTACTCTCTGTGGGAGGTAGGACCTAAGAGCTTGATTGATATTATATAAATATTCACTTCTAAAATAGATATCAAAATTATTCCACTTACCAACGGTAATATGAGGGCATAGTATTATTTTTCCCCACAAGGCCATGTTCGTATTTTTTCTTTTTTTTTTTTTTTTGTTTGCCAACTATTCCATATTTCCTTCTATAGCACACAAAGGCCTTTATAAATGGTATATGTGAAAAAGCTAAAACTGATAAAGTTTAGTATCTTAAAATATTAGTTCACTTTTCCTGTTCTAAATATAATGTATTTTTAAAAAACAAGTTAACTAAAATAATTCACTTGGAGGTGGATGTGAATTATAAAGCCTAAGATATTAAATTATGCTTGGCCTTTCTCTGTAAAAATGTTAAAATGGGTGCTTTCCATATTCCTTACAAGAGCTTTCCATATGAAAATAAAACATATAAATTTCTAAGTTCTTTGTTTCCTTCTTCCTTAAATCTCTTCACAGTGTCAAGGCAATATATTGTTTTTTGGTGTGTGTGTGGCGGGGGGAGTATCAGGGGTACTCACACTCTTAGCCACATACCCAGCCCTTTTTTATTTATTTTTTATTTTTTTATTTTGAGACAGGGGCTTTGTAAATTGCTTAGGGCCTCCCTAAATTGCTGAGGCTGGCTTAGAACTTGGGATCTTCCTGCCAAAGCCTCCTGAGCTACTGGGCATGCATCACCTTGCCCAGCAAGGCAATACATATTTAAAAGTATTGCTTCTTGGGCATTTGTATGGCATAACTTTGTAGTATCTAAGTTTTCTATTTTAATAAAAAGATATTGTGTTTCCTCCAGAAGAGGTGCATCATTGACATATATCCTTTCTTCTTCCATAAGATACAATACATGCACGCAAATGTTTTTATATTAAGGGGAAACAAACTATTTTTTTTTCAAACTAGTATGCCATATTTTCTCTAATTAATAAAATGTTACTTTACCTATCTCAATGAAAAATCCTTTAGGAATTTACTGTTAGAAATATTTTTTAGAGGTTGGAGTGGAATGGAAGGGGCATGGGATTAGAAATGATGGTGGAATGTGATGGTCATTATTATCCAAAGTACATGCTTGAAGACGAGAATTGGTGTGAATATACTGTGTACACAACCAGAGATATGAAAAAATTGTGCTCTATATATGTAATAAGAATTGTAATGTATTCTGCTGTCTATGTAAATTTAAAAAATATGCTTTTATACGCAAATTACTTTTAGAATTTAGTTTATTTAATTCACTGTATTTTCACTTCAGGACCATTATAGTAAACATTTAAATATACTTTTAAACACTGGATATCAACTGTTTTATTTATTTTTGTTTAAGAGAAAGAGCTATGCACATCTAGAAAGGCACAACTCAACTCTTAAACTCCAAACAGCCATATTATAAACATTTTATCATGAAAAATACTTTTTATGACTGTCTCCTTACAAACAACTTGATTTCAATCCTGTTCAAACCTAGTAACTCTATGTTACCTCTAGTAACTCTATGCAGGTAATTCAGTGAATGCAAGGACATTTTGCTTGCAACCTGGATAACATTTATGCATAGTTTGTAAAATTGTTGCTTTTGATCTCTTCCATGCTCCTAAATTTGTCTGGACAACTTCATTATTACCTATGAGGACCTTTCTTGGCTCTCTTCTCCATACCAGAAAAGTGGGAGTATGCCTTTAAAACAGTTATTTTTATCTTTAATGATTCTGGATATTTTAATTTCTCAAATTCTGTCCTGGCCTCTCCTCATAGGTATTCATGCTGATTGATTTTTTTTAAACATCTCATTTATTATGCAGTTTTTCTTCTAAGAAACATTTTCTAAATTCCTGTGTCCCAGCAGTTGTTCACACAACTGTTCTATCACCTGGTGAGCATCTTAAAAATGTCAATGACTGAGCCCTGCCTCACACCTCTTAAATTAGAGCACAGGCATAAGTATTTTTTAAATACTCATTTAATTCTAATGTGCAGCCAGAGTTAATCCCTGGGTTAAGATTAAAATTTCTATGATCCTCAGGACACTATTTTGAATCTTAGACTCACTCTTTTTTCAATCTGATATCTTTCTCCTCAGCGTTAGTTCTTTCTTTAACTCCTCATATTTTGCTTTGCTTTGTTTTTTCATGGATATATCATAATGTCTTTGAACCTAAAAACATCTTTTACCTGCATAATACTTTATACCTTCACATGAAAGAAACAATATGTTAAACAGAATTCTCTACAGATAAGTAGAAATCCTTTAACAGATGGGGAATAGAGAGATTAAGAAATATCCATTGCCATTTAAGCAAGAATTTGCCCAGTAAAAGCACTCCTAAGTGACAAGACTTGGGTCGTTCCCACTCTGCTAACATCTCCCTCAATGGGTTCATCTATTTGCACATTCACTCATTTATTCTGGTCATTTGCTCTTTGACTGATATTCAATCATTTGCTGATTGCATAACATATTAGGATTTTACTAGCTCATCAAGATAGGGCATTTAATATTGATAATATTCCCACCCTAGCAGTGAAACCATACATGGAAACAGATTGCAAGGAAGAAAAAATAACTAAATTATTAGATTTGAAACATGGTTAGAGTCTTGAAAGATCAGCTGATCAGAAGAGAATGGTTAGCATGCATTCAAGACACAAGGACCTACATATACAAAGGCTGGAAAAATGAATTATCAAGAGCCATGAGAAGTTTCATAGTATTTCAACCACAGAGCATGTGAAGATGGATTTAAGCATAGACAGAAGTCATTAGTGCATTAAAATCAACATAGAACCAATGAGACATTATAGAATTGGACTTCATATAAGGGGTGACTATCCAGTGAGGGTGCCATTATTTCTTTGCTTCCAACCATACCCCAAAGAAACATGAAACATGAGCAAAATGAATGTATTTGAAATAGGACTATGACACTGAGGAAAGTTCTCCCATCCCAGCAAAATTCTACCAAACCTCTCCTGTGTCTAATTTCGGTGCATCCTCTACTTGCAGAATAGTGAATGCTAAATTCTCAAAGAAAATATTTAACCCACTGTTACTCCCTCACTTTTTAGAATATTTGAGAGTTATGATGTAAATTGCTTCTAGGAATTACAAAGCTATAAATCAGAGCAAAACAATTAAAGTATCATTGAAAATAATATTTTGAGATCAAATATTATAACTAGCCAAAACATTAAGGAAAAAAATCTAAAGGAAAAATCAATTTAATCACAATGAATCCTTCCAAACAAGTTTCTACCTCAGGAAGAGTTGCTATCTAAAACAGATTTATTTTAAAAATTTTAAGATTTTTTTCCACCAAAAATGTTTACTGTTTGCCAAATTAATGACTATATAATGAACTATGCTTAAAATGGATTTGCTAAATCAGATTTAATATTGCAAGGTGCATATGGAAATCAAACTTGAGAGTTCTGCAGCTCAATAACAACAATCATATTAAATGGAAATTACTGAAACTACATTTGTTTTATACTTTAAAAACCATTTGATGCTTTCCTTTACCTGTGATTGATAGCCTGTATTTTAATATATGGATAAATCTTGCTTTTCCACAACACCTATTGAACTCCTTGTGAAAATTGTTGTTCACTACCTATAGAAATACCCACTCAAACTTGCCACATAAACAGGTACTGTAGATCTTTTATTTTTGACACAAATTCCTAAGAAAGCAACTCATAGCCACAATATCAAGAGGAAAAAAGTCAATAGTAGCAAAGCAACAAAAGGCTTATGAAAATCACATAATCATAAATAAGACACAGCTGTTTTCTTTGCTAAAAAAGGTGGTTCTTTACATTTTTCACCCATCTCTTGGGGAGCAGCAATATGCACTATTATTCCACAACTCCTCCTACCTCCTTAAAAACTCAAGGTTGTTTGCTAAAAATCAATGGCACTGTTATAAAATTCTTAGGATCATTATAGAAGTAGTAGCTTCATATTTTGTGCTATAGGTTTCATTAAATAACAATTCTATTTGTTAAAAAAACTCCCACTGAAATGTTATTTCTTCCCATTTTAACAAATAAGGATTTCTTTCATGAAGAACTATAAAACATTCTTAAGAGTTTTGATACAAAAATTCTGAAGAAAAAATTCACATTTGCAGAAAAGAATCTATATTGAAGAATTCCCTACACTTAGTGTCTCCAATTTCTGTCCATCCATTTAGAGAGATTCACTTGTATCAGAGGTTTCACCACCTCTTTCCCACTGAAATTGCTCTACCCATGAACAACAAGGATTTTCATGTTCATAATTCAGAGGTCAATTCTCAGTCCTCATCTAACTTAAAATACTGGCCACTCCCCTCATTTGGATGCATTTTTATCACAAGCTTTCTAGGATACCACCCACTAAAGGTTCCTTCTTTTTTCACATGTTCTTTCTGGAATAATTTAGCTGTTTATGTAGTTATTAAAAATTAAAGGACTAGAAAAGATGAGGCCTGACCACTTCTTTAGAAGGTTTTTTTTTTTTTTTTTTCCCCCAATGGTGTTAGTAAGTATGACAGTCATGCACACACAGAACAGTTCCTGGCTGCAAAGTTCCTTCTCAAACACATGTGAACAATTTCTAATGCATAAGTAGACAAAGAAAGACCTCTATGCACCTGTCCTAAAAAATGTTATATCAAAACACATACTTTTATAAGTGCTCCAAGAAACTGTTTAAATTTATACTCAAATTATGCATAGTAAGTTATTATTTCTGAAAAATTGTTCTAATCATTCAATTTTCTGTAACCTAATCTGTCTCACATCAGGACCTGGAGCCTGTATCCACAGCCTTCTGCCTAATGTTTTCTATGTATCCTTTGCTTTAGGATAATTTTTCTTCTATCTTTCATCATGATTAGAAAACAAAGTGAAAATGCTTATTGGACTTCATTGAACACATATGTATTCAGCTTGGGCAACACATGCTTTGATTTAAAATGAAAACACAGTATGATAAATGTTAAAACCAAATGTTATACAAATACCTTATCAAATCATAGTAATACAGATGGCTGAAATACTTGTCAATTTTAAGGTAGAGATTGCTTATATGAAGTAAGAAAAAGGCAGACCACAAGCAGATAGGAAGGGGAAGCCAGCTGTACATGTAGTATACACAGAGCCCATTTATTTTTAAAAATAATTTGTTTTGTCTCTCATCTTTATTTTTTTAATTTGAGACAACTATCATGAAATGTTAGCATGTTTTGATTTTCAAATTTGTGAACATAGGTGTTTTCCTTACTTCTTTTACTCTTTCTGACCTTTTCAAACACTTGACAATGAATAAACACATACAAAAAGAATTACTTGGTTTTGTAAAAAATCTGTGCCATCCCTCTCACAAGATTATTGACAATGCTTTTGAAAGAGTTTAATAACTTATTTCTTAACTCATGCACCTTCAGAAATGAACAACTATGTGCTTGGTAGGTCCTCTCTGATTTGACTCACAATCCATCCTCTCCTTTTTTGGTAGGAAATATTTTTGTAAAGCCAGGTTAAGAGCATACTGATGCTTCCTTCTGCTGTGGTACGAGAGCTTTCAGTTCATTCTCTACCCCCCTGTAAAAGTAATTTTGCCTTCTTTCACTTCAAGAGGAGATGTGCTCCTCCTCTTGAGTTTGTTACAAGCACATAACACAAAGCCTGCAGTATTAGTAGTATACTTTATAAATATATTAAGGAGAATAGAATGGAATCACCATGTGACCCAGTTATCCCACTCCTAGTTATATACCCAAAGGACTAAAAACAGCATACTACAGTGACACAGCCACATTAATGTCTATAGCAGCTCAATTCACAATAGCTAAGCTATGGAACCAACCTAGGTGCTCTTCAATAGATGAATGGATAAATAAAATATGGTACATATACACATTGGAAAATTTCTCAGCCATTAAAAAGAATGACTTTTTGACTTTTGCTTGTAAATGGATGAATCTGGAGACTATCATGCAAAGTGGAATAAGCGAATCCCCAGAAAATCAAAGGTTCAATGTTTTCTTCGCTATGTAGATGCTAACACACAAAAAGGGGTGGGGAAATAGAAGTTCAGTAGATTAGACAAACAGGAATTAAGGGAAGAGGGGAGGGATAGGAATAGAAAAGACAGTATAATGAATCTAACATAACTTTCCTATGTTCATATATGAATACATGACCAGTGTAACTCCACATCATGTACAATCACAAGAAGGGGATCCTAATTAGAATAAGTTATACTCTATGTATATATGTTAAAATACACTCAAATGTTTAAAAAAATTATAAAAGAAAAAAAAAAGGAGAAAAAAAGACTAAATTTTTACAAAATTGTATGATAATTTACATTCATCTATTTTGTTTTGACTTCTCTCTGGGTGATGATTTATTTGCAGTCAGTCATTTTTCTTTTTCATTTTCTATTATTTATTGACCCCACTAAATGAGCTACTTGAAAATTAGCATTTCTAATACATGAACTTTATATTACACATGTTATTTATTTATTTATTTATTTTTTAGAAACAGGTCACAGTGATACTGTAATTTGAAAGTTTTCACAGTAGGAACATTAAATAAAGCATCAGTTCAGTCATCATGCTTTTCCCCTCCACCTGGTCCCTTAGCAGTTCATGGTTAGAAGTAATTTCACCACAGTAATATGCTAAAATGTAAGTGAAAAATATTGATTTTATCCACTGCCTATATAAACAAATTAGGTCCTGTTCACTTTTGGGAACTACCACATTCCCCCAAGAGCTGACTTTGTAAAATTGATACTCTTTTTTCTTCCGGGGGCAGTAGCCCCATTTCTACACTTATGCAAGGTGACTGGAATCTGCTTCAATACCATCAGGAACCTACCCTCACCCCACTCATTTTCTGTATGTAAATTCTCTTGATCTTTTTCAGGCTCCCCATTTCAGGCCTCCTTTCAATCTAGGGTCACCTTTTTTATTCCTTATTGATGCCTCAGAGGTAGCCCCTCTTCTCTCCTCTCCCTCAAAAATGCTTCCTTTCCTTCCTGTTCCAAAAAGCTATTTCCATTTTTAATCCAGATTTGCAGAGAGATTAGCCAGATGGAGGTAGTCACAACTGCTCAATGAACAGTGAGAAGTTGACTATTGCAAGTGGGATTTATGAGAAAACAAAAGCTGATTTTATATAGTATTTTGGCACAGGCCATTAAATAGACCAGTTGGCTCCCTCAATTATAGTCCCTATGATCAAGTGAAGTTAACAGATAAAAAGATAAATATCTTATGGTGTACTTTGTTGTTGCAATTGGGCTACTTTTAAAGCATTAATGTGATATTTACCTCAATTTACAACATTATAGTACAATAATGGAAGCCATGTGTTCCAAAACTGTTAAGATACAGGAAAATTTCATATGCAGAAAACATCTTAACCAATATAAGAAAGGATTTGGAAAAAAAATCTAAGAATGTGAAATTAAAGTCTGAAGAAATTCAGTCAACTGAATGCCTGATGAAACTTTTTTTTTTTTTCTGGTTTAGAAATCCCACCTTTATATGCTATTCTAAATTTAATGGTCTCTGTCATAGCCGGGCTGACATTTTTTAAGCAATTTTAACAGTTTTATAAAATGTATAGGTGCCAAGCACCATAACCAAGAAATAGCTTTCTCCCTCTGTGTTATTACTTAAATGGTATTTCAAAGCAACCTTTTGTCATAAACATTTTGGTTAGTATAAAGTTTTAGCAAATCTGTGTGTTGTCTATTCCTTGAGGATGTGAGTTCTTTTTCTTTTTTATGTGTTTATGGGCAAAGCTTTTCTTAAGGGACTATTGAAAAGGGCAGCAACAGAGATAAATGGAGACAGGGATAGAACTGGTAGTATAGATATGTTCCAAACATAAACAATCATTCAGATTAGGAAAGAACTAGGTGAATTTTGCCTCTATTTCTGCACACAACATTTGATAAAATTGGGGAATAAGGATAAAGAGTTTTGCATTTTTATAGAATTTTTGAAAATTTGATCAAGAATAAATAATAGCATTCTGTGTCAAAGTTACTCAGCAGGTCCCTCTAAATATGCAAAAGAGTAAATCTTTATGAACTGAATGTTAACTGTGCCAAAGAGAGCTCAAGGTAGAGGTGCTAGGGTTCTGGGCATGGGAATGGGAGTACAATTTTGCTTAATAAATAAATACATGGAACTGTAAATCCTTCATAAGCAAATACTGCAACCTCTCTAACTCAATATAGATAAACTGGATGCATTTTTAGGTCATTATTCACCAAGGAAGAACAATGTAAGACCACCTTTATGTAGATCACAAAATGTTATAACTGCCTCTGTAAATATTGCCACCTTTTCTTTAAATTGTTCATAGATGTTATATAGAGTTTTATGCAATTTTTTGACCCAGTAGTTATGGGCATACATTGAAATAAAATTTCCTCAGAAAGTATACTTCAAATACTAATGATTTATGCTTTACAATTTCTCCATTGGTCCCCCCAACTCTTGTTTTATTACCTTACTGTAAAGCTACTTCACAAGAGCAATAATGTATTGAAAGCTTTTAAATTCTAAAAAGATTATACATTATATACTGGAGCAAAGCACTGTTAATGTAAGTTGGCGTTGCACATTGCAAATTAATTTTGCATTTTAAATAAATAGAAGCAGGCAATGTGGTACTTCAGAACTTTCCACACACTTACAAAGAGATGCATTTTTCAGTGCCAAATTAATTAAGATTATATCCAAAACAATATTTTGCAGATCATTTAAGTTCATTTTTAAAAATTTATTTTCATAAAACCCCTTAGATATTTATACATTTATCACTAAACTGTATTTATACCTCAAAAAAAAAAAAACACTAAAATCTAAATTTCCTCCACACAAATAAAATTAGATTAACTAAAAGCATCCTTAAAAGTCCAAGCATAATGGAAGAAGTCCTGTTTTAAAAGTGTATGCTGGGAATCTGAGGGTAAGTCTTTCTGTTATGTTTTCAAACTGAACAAATTCATGGAATGCTACATAAACAATTGCCTTTGCTTATTTCTACTGGTATTTAATTTTCATTCTAGGTAAGTAATGCTTAAGGTACAAGTAAATGAATTTTTTAATTGGTTAAAATTTCCAAGAGTTTTGAAAAAGTGCAAAATATAGTATTAAAACTAACTTATTAGAAAAGAGTATTATAGTTTTATAACATGTTTATAACTAGCATCTATGACATTAAGATGTATACTTGAGTCTAAAACCAAAGGGAGTCCAGGAATATAATGATGGGCTCTCCATACAGTAAATATTCTCCTATAAAGAAGCAGCTATCCGTGAATTGCATTTATATGTGTGTACACACACATGAACACATGTACCATACTTATAAATATATGTTTATATTTGTATTAAGGTAATATTTATTATGCATAATTGACTTCATTAATTGAATACTTTATTTTATGAAATATTTTAGCTTAAAATATATAAACATGAAAAATTGTATGCTATATAAATATGCATTTATAAATTTATCCATGTGATATAAATAAACCATATATGCAGTAACTTAATGCAGTTAATATCTAGCATAAATGTACCCTGCATTTTGAGGTAAAATATTTCTGAAAAAAAATATTCTGAGAATTATAATTGTACTTTCAAGAATTGTACTTTTCTCCGGTAAAGAGAAAAATTTAAATATCTAAATTGAGCTTGTCTTCATAATATGAAAAATACATTAAAAAATAAGCTTTTAAAATAATATTAAACTTGGCTATCTGCATGCCAGTTGTTGGAAACAAGTCTGTAAGTCAACTTTCTGCCAAAGGCCTCAACTAACAAATTCAGAGATTCAAATCTAGAGTGCTTTCAAGTAAATTCAGAATTCAAGGCTGTGCTAGTTACTTGAATACTGCCTTTTCAAGGCAGATTCTTAAATAAATTCAATGGCTTAATATTCTTCTCTTCCTGGAAAAATTTCTAAAACTGACCCATCTTCTGAAGCTTGAACTAGTATATGTAATAGTACTGTGGTGTAGGGGTGGGAGCACAGTATGCTTTGTTGTTTTAATTGCACACTAAAAACTAAACAACCAGGATACCTGTAATCCCTGCAACTCAGGAGGCTGAAGCAGGAGGCCAGCAAGGTCAAGCCCAGCCTGAGCAATTTAGCAAGGCCCTGTCTCAAAAAATTTTTTTGAAAAAGGGCTGCAGATGTAGCTCAATAATAAAATGCCCCTGGTTCAGTCCAGAGAAACTATTCTTTGAATAGACTATTTCAAAATGTATGTTTCTAAGTTTAATATTTCATATTTTGATCTCACATATGCAAATTGTACCGTATCTTCATCTGAGTAAAAATTAACAACTTTCTCATTACTGATTGTAAAAGTGATGTCCTAATTCTGGAAAGTACCAAATGGCACTCAGGGGGAATTAGACTAGAACCTCAGCTATACTACAATCTGAACTCCTCAGTGTCCTTATCTGTAAAATAAATTTAGATTAGAGAATTTACTTCACTTCTCCAAGTCTCAAACCGGTGTGGTGGTTTCGATGTAAGATGCAAGAAAGTTTAGAGGTGAAATGAATAAGTTATAATAGCCTTAACCTAATCAGTGCATTGATCCCTTGATAGGGATTAACTGGATGGTTATTATAGGTAGGTAGGGTGGCTACAGGAGAATGGTCATAGTGGCTTTTGCTTGTTGAGTGGAGCTCCCTTTCTGCTTCCTGGTGTCATGTCTTGAGTGGCTTTCCTTTGCCACATTCTTCCACCCTGATGTTCTGCCTCACCTCAGGCCCAGAAGAATGCTCTCAGCCATCTATGGACTGAGACCCCTGAAACTATGAGTCACAAAATAAACTTTTTCTCCTCTAATTGTTCTTGTCAGGTCTTTTGGTCACATCACTGAAAAAGCTGACTAAAACATGTAGTCCATATGTAATACATTATTTCATGTATCATCCTAAAACCTATGGTAGACTTTTGTTTTTTTTAATAGTCTCTAACTTTAGAACTTCATAAAAGGGTGTACATAATTGAAAAAAAGGGAATGCAAGAAACCACTACTTCTGTTAAAACCGTTTGCTCATTGCAGTGATATTTCAAAATGTGTATTACTCTATTAAAACTTAGCTTTCATTTTCCATCTACATCTAGGGGGTGGGGGGCAGGCTATTAGGGATTTAACCCAGAGGCACATAAACACTGAACCACTTCCCCAGCCCTTTTTAGTTTTGTAATTTTGAGTTAGTAAGGCTCTAAAGAACTTAGTGAGATCCTAAGTTGCTGAGGGTGGCTTTGACCTTGGGATTCTCCTGCCTCAGCCTTCAGAGTATCTAGGATTATAGGCATGTGCCACCTTCCAAGGATCCATCTATATATATTTATATTACATATATTTTTTATCTTAGAATATTTATTTTTTCCAAGTTATTTATTTTATTTAAAATGATTAAAAATGTTAATTCACAGAACTATATTACCTGGTAACATATTCCATATGTGAGCATTATTAAGACAACTTATGAAAAGCAAACATTAAATTATTTTTCAAGATTATATCCCATTTATTTTTTTTTAATTTCAGAAAGAGAAAAAGATCACAATCAAAGGACTGATACCTATTGATTATAACTCCATTTATTGACTATACATCCACTTTATTTGCAGATATAAATTGGTACTTCAAATATCTTTTGAAATATTTTAAGATGAATAGAGCCAAATTAAATAAACTAATTACAGTGACACTGAATGGAAAGTCTTCTACAATTTTAGAATTTATCTAGCTGTGCCTGTTCAAAAGGCTAGAGTGTTTCTAACGTCTATTTTTAAAGTTAAAGTTCTGTATATTTTAAGGAACAAAACTGAGAAACATGCTCACTTTCAAGATCTTAGAAATGTTTCTTCTTATGGAATTGGGCAAAGAAACCCTGAGGGAATATAATTATACAAACAAAGAAATATCTGCTAATAGAGTCCGTCTTTTGAATTAGTTTGTCTCCAAGCTCCAAACTAATATAACTTCAGCAAAACCACTTTACTGTTCATCTTTTAATCTTCAGGTGATAGAATCTTAGCACTTAGATGACTTAGAGTCGTGAACATCTCTCATTTGTCCTCAGGGAATTGTTCCCCTGGAGAAGATAGGTATGAAAGTGAACCAGAAATGGACTACAGAAACACAGACAGAGAAATCTACTTAGAAAATGTATATTAACAAATATAAAGCATAACTGTATAAAAATGTATGATAAACTATATGATTCAAAATTCTACTCAGGAAACATATAAAATGCTATAACTTGTAGGAGGAGTCTCCCAAATAAATTCATTAATTCGTCCAAGTACTTAATTAGTTGGTTAAAAAAAAACATTTGGGCTGGGGATGTGGCTCAAGCAGTAGCGCGCTCGCCTGGCATGCCTGCAGCCTGGGTTCGATCCTCAGCACCACATACAAACAAAGATGTTGTGTCTGCTGAAAACTAAAAAAATAAATATTAAAAAATCCTCTCTCTCTCTTTTAAAGAAAACCATTAGAAATAATAATCTCTTTAAGGAGTTTTCAGTATTCGAAAGGTGGTCATTTTAATAAACTCTCTATATCCCCCAAATATATTCAGCAGCATATGTAGATGTTCTTAAAAATTTAAAATTGAAGGGGAGAAATAATAGAACTTGAAAATAGTAGGATTCAATTGTGTCATATTTATAGGGGTGTTTTACCCCTATATAGCATTCTTCAATATAGAATGATAACTGTTTGTTGTAGAATAGCATATTTTTAATCTTATAGTGGTATTAAAATAAATACATTCATTGTAGCTGATTGAGGTTTCATATTTAAGCTCATGATAGATTATATGACACGGAGAAGGGAGAAATAATTCAACATGATTAAACAATATATAGAGAGGAGATTTTGTAAAAAGATTCTGCTAGACTACTAACATGGTATCTTTTCCCTACTATTTGATTGCCAAGAGACCTAAGATACACAGAGAATGAAATCATCAACACTAATTTGTGTTGGTTTCTTATCTCTATGACAAGGTATTGTTTAAATTAGCTCTGTAATCCAAAATGTTCTGCAATCACTCTAACTACTGTGGGACATGTTAAAAAACAAAATATGACATTCTCCAGATTACGGAGGCTCAGAGCTTGTGGGATGTTTGTGTGCATGTAGGCAAGTAGAAGGAGCTAACTGGGTAAGAAAGCTGGCTTCTTTTGAGACTCAACATGAAAAGAAACAGGAAATCAGAATAAATATGATTCAGACTCCTGACACTGAGCTCAGTAGCTCTGAGTCCCTCTTTGCCTTTCTTTCAGCCCCAGCTCTTTTTAAGTCCTATTAGATCTCTCTTTTTCTCCCATCTGTGGCTCTGAAACTCTGTTCTGGGAGTCTGGGCTTGAAAATTGTGCTTGCAAGCAAGGATTTGTAGCAATTTCTTTCTCTTCAAGTGACTTCAACATTTGGTAGAGTCATGGAATATTAAATGAGAACAGGATGTTAGAGACTTCTTTCTTAACCTCTATTATTGATGGGAAAATTAAAGAGCAGAGACTGACTGATTTGGAATGAAATATTTAATGATCAATGAATGATGTATTTTATTTTATTTAGATGACATATGGTAAAAAATTATCTTAATTCTTTTTAAAATAATTGAAGCAAAGACAAATTCAGACATATTCTCAATCCCATACATTAAATTACACATTTACAAAGTTTATGAGTCCTTCTATCTGCCATGCAAGAGGCTAATAACAAAGACCTATCAATAGATCAGGTTTAGAGTCTGTAGGACATTCAGTCCAGATGGCCATTCAGCTTAATAGGTGGAAAAATTGCCCCTGGAAGGGACTTCTAACCAAATCTTAAGAAACCATCTGCTGAACTCAATATTCAAATGTACTCACAGAGCACACCTTTCCTCAATCCAAGCCAAGATGTCCCATGTTCAAATATTGCGAAGTCCAAAGGACCAATAAGATATTCCATAAATCCACTAAAACAGAGGGTCTGAGGAACTTTTTAAAACCACTCTGAAAAATGTGCATTTGAATATA
Source organism: Marmota flaviventris (assembly GCF_047511675.1). NCBI lineage: Eukaryota > Metazoa > Chordata > Mammalia > Rodentia > Sciuridae > Marmota > Marmota flaviventris. The sequence continues at coordinate 108,726,080 of NC_092501.1, read as the reverse complement.
GTCAAGTGCATAGGTCTACATATGGCAACTATGTATGTAATTTATGGCTATAACTTAGGCTCTTTTGTATTAATGGTTGATTGTAAGTTCTGAATAAATTTACCAACTCCCATTTTGTGCTCTTAAGCTAATTGATATTGTACATATCTTCTCAAAATACAGAGTATTCTTTCCACTCTTATTCCCTGGTGAGTTCTCTAAAGCATGGAAAAGTGTAGAAATTTGTTCACAGTCTTATTAAAATAAATAGCTAAACACAACCAGGGAAGCTTGCCTAGGGAAGGAAAACTCATACCCACATAGATATATATATATATACACCTAACAAAGGGCACATTCAGCAAATATTTACAAACTTTTAAACAAGCTGTGGAAAGTGCACATGAAAGATAACAAAACCTCATTTTCTGCTGCTCATTAAACTGAAACTACTTGCAAATGAAGTTTTTCTTAAAAATGAAGCCAGTACCTGCTTTTTCTTACTTCAGTTGGCTACTTCATATATTGAATATCAACTAATAAAACACACACTTCACTTGTTGAATACTTTATCCACTCATTTAATGTTTTATGTTGATGTCAAATTAGACAAGGCAACAACTTTTGCACAATTTATTTTCATGTATAAACAAGAGTACATTTGAAAATGAAGTGCCATGAAACTAAGCCTCTGAGAATATATTGCCAGCAAAAACACGATACACTAGCCTAACACATATTTTACTAATGCAGACTGTTAAGGGCCAAAATTGTCCTTTCAATTTTTTCCCATCTTTGAAAAGCATGAGCCAGATGACTCATCATATTCTAGAAACATTTTATATTTTAAATCCTTTTGAAACATAACCACTAATGAGTTATTTGATTACCATAATCAGAAACACTAATCACTACAGTCTTGATGAAAATTCAGACATTATCTCAAGAGGGCTCTGGTCAAATAAATGTTGGCTTGTCATTTGTTTTCATGATAGTTATTCATAGTGAGTCAGTCTAAAATAAGTTTATGCAAAAGAAGTGTCAATTGGCGTGAGAATGCAAGACAAATAACAAATATACATGACAGAATCTACAAGAATTCTCTTCATTTCATTAATATATATATATATATATATATATATATATATATATATATATATATATATATATATATATATATATAAAGAGCCAAGCATGTGGATCCCAATAACTTGGGAGGCTGAGATAAGAAAATAAAAAATTCAAGGCCAGCCTAGCAATTTAGTGAGGCCCTAAACAACTTAGTGACAACCCATCTCAAAATAAAAAATACAAAGGACTGGGAATGTGGCTCAGTGTTTAAGTCCCCCTGGGTTCAGTCTCTAGTACCAAAAGAATAAAAATTAAAAATTAAAAAAATTAAAAAGACACAAACATTCTCTTACTATGATGATCAAAGTAATAATGTATTTATATGAAAAAATTTGCAAGTTTGAAGCATCTTGTTTTCACTTTAGCACTTATATATACAATAAACTTTATACTAAAGACAGACCCCCTCCACTTCAACCAAATCCATAGAGTCCTCCCTCTGTAGAGGAGGTCTACCTCCAACACCAACACACTTGCCTGTCTCTCTCATTCTCTTGTCCTACAGAACCAGTACATTGAACATGAGGCATGCCTAAGACACCAAGGGAAGCAAAATCTGGAGGACCAGTACACTAAGAACTGCATATAACTACACTCAAAGATGGATGTTTACTCTTCCATGTTTTTGTGAAAATGTAAAACAAGAAGGAAAGAAGAAAGTTTCAGTTGCTGATTGAAACTTCAGTTGAAGACCAGGAGTATTCAAACACCCAGAAGCTGCCATGTAAAATTTATGAGGATTTAGGAAAGAGAAAGTACACAGAACCATCTTTTAATATTGTTAGTAGACTTAGCGTTTTTATTTTTAATTTTAATTTTAATTTTATTACATATGTGTATGTAAGTGTTTATACATATATATGTATATGTGTATATATGTTTATGTGTGTGTGTGTGTATATGTGTGTGTGTGTGTGTATTTCTATTCTAGGGTTGAACCCAGAGCCTTCCAACCATGCTGTACAACCAAGTTCCTGAATATGTCTTAATTTACCATTTTAGCAGTCTTTTGCATCACTGTTATAATAGTTTTTACTAAAATTCCCACCTTCAAAAATATATATAAGTAGAGAGGTAGAATATGTGCCCAGAGATCAAATGGATGAACCATTACTTCAATACTATCATAATAAGGCTACTAAATATTCCCTCTATAATCAGATGCATTTAAACCCAGATAACAGTGCAACATTTTTGCTTCTACAGGATTTGTGGAGATGGTTTTTGATCATGGTAAAATAAATTTACCTATACTTAATCTACCTTACTGGTATTCTGAACCCTATTTTCCTCATGTTTCTCTCATTGAGCACTTCATAAAGACTACTCTGTATCTTCTGTTTTCATCTTCTTTAGTTCCTAATTACTCCTCAACTTTGTTAACACTGACAATTACTCCTGGAAAGCAAGCTCTTTACTTTTCCCTACTAACTTGATACATCTCTTTATCTCTGGTTATTTCCAATTCTATGACTGTTCCTTGTACATCAAAAAAAAAAAAAAAAGCTTTTACATTGGTGTTTTTCTAGTCCACATTCTTGGTTAGCTTGTTTTCTTGCTATTTATTACTTCTCTGGGAAACTCCTTGGATTCCATAATTTCAGTTGTCTCTTACACACCTACAAGTGATAACCAACTGTTCTCCTATGTTTAATTCCCCAGAAACTTTTGTAATATTTGCTTGTTGCTAAGTATTCTATCTTGAATTCCTCCAGGCATCTTAAAGACACTTGTCCAAAGCCAAAGTCATTAGCTTACACTTTCCTTAGTCAGTCTTTGCATCCACAGCAAATACAACTCCTTTAACATTCATTTCTCTCTATGATAATTAAACTTGTTTTTGTGTATATTTTCCCTTTAATGTCCCCAGTGTTGTGCAATGTCTGGTAGGTAGTGAATTCTTAAAATGGTTTTTCAAGCAAATTGAGCATCTTCAACTCAATTCTGCTGTGGAATCACGATATAACCATGTTATATTACTATTCAAAATGCTGTATAGATTTTCTATGGCTAATTGGAAAAAATGACTATTTGGGATTATTTAGTTAGACAGGTTGCATGGAGGCATTGCCCTTAGAGTGTGATAATGGAAAAAACATTGTATTCACTGTAAAACCAGAGTAAGTGATACAACACCTAAGCCCCAATCTTCTTACAAAGATAATAACCCCTCTCCTGCCTTTCAAGGTAAGTAGCTAATAGGCTTAAATGTGATAATCAGATACAAAGAAAAAATGAAAAGAAAAGAAAGGTATGAACGACAATACAAAGGCAAGCTCTGTCAATCAATTTTAAAATTTGATTATACCAATGTGACTTTACTATTCCTTATTAGGTTTAGATTTTAAAACTAGTATGGTGCTCATTTTTTTAAATAAACAAATAGAGCATTTTTCACACTCTTACACTTCTTGAAGACATCCATGTAACTGATAATATGTCTGCCCCTAGGATAACCTCAATGATATACTGCCTGTGACCCTTATAGCACTGTGCCAAAAGTGAACAGTGGCACCTTATTATCCAGAAGGATGTGTGTTTATTAAATAGTGCTTTTATTTACTTGGAGAGACTTGACTTAATGCACCCACGTTTAAGATTTGTACTTTTAACTTAATCAGGAATAATAGGAATAGGTAGACATTTTTTTGCCCTGAATTTTCAAATAATATGTGCAGAACAAGAATGAAAGGAGATATCCCCATATGGGGATTTGTTTTCTAGGTAAATAAAGAAAAAACTTAACTGTATTTTTGACTGTCACTAATTTTCAGGACTCTTATCACAACTTTCTGAAAATTCTCCAGCTACAGCATTAATCCCCTTGAAAGGGAGATGCTCAATTTACAGTGCATTTTTGCATGTCCCTAAACAAGTCCTGAATGATGAATTTCACTGTCTGACTGTGGTGGTTTACCTCAGCACATAATTTCTTATATTAATAACTTTCCCCACAGAAGTGAATGACCTTCTATAAATACAATCCCTCTACTCAATCAAAAAATTAAAGCCTGTAACCACCTCATAATTCATCATCTATTTTACAGGCAATTGTGGAAGTAAAAACAAACACAAATCCCCAATCTTCAACCCATGTAATGTAAAATTATGCAGGCTTCTGCACTTATGTAACATGGATATATTGAAAATTACGTAGCATTTTGTGTTCCAAATCAATTCTATTGAGTGAATTCCTGCTTCCAGTGAGCTGTAATTTTCAGAGGAAAAAAAGAATAAAACTAACTCCTTTCTAAAAATCAAAGGCATCCTAAAACAATAGCTTCCTGAATGTTGGTATATTATCAATCAGTCTTTAAAAAAATGTTTCTTCATATGAATGCCTCTGAAATTATGGTGATGCCAGATAATAGAGTTATTCTTGGAATCTTCAGAACTACCATTTACATAAAACTGTCTTAGTGTGATTCTCAGAATTTAGTAAAGGAGGCATCCTTTTTGAGTGAGGATGATCAACATTTGTACTGAATTTCAGTACACAGAAAGACACAAAAATACATGTTTAACAAACTAATGTACATCTTAGTTTCCTCTCACAAAGACATCTACCTGCAAAACATAATACTAGAGCTGAGAAAAGAGTTATGTCAAAGAACTCTGGTAACCAGAAAATCTCAGACAAGAGTATTGTGCATTCCCAAAGTATGTAAATTAGGAATACAGGATAGGATTTTAAAATTCAATATTCTTTACTACCTTTAATTATGGTATCTGTGAACACAGAGATTATATTTACATAAGAAACAGTCTATTTGTAAGACAGAAAAGCCAAAATTAGATTCAGAACTGCTTTTTTGTATAATTCAGGTAACTCAGTACTCTTGGGCAGGTTCTGATGCATTATCCAGTTGACAAAACCAGGGTGAAGAGCTACATTCATTTACCTGTGGTCCTCTCACATAAGGTAAGTAATCTTTATTTTACCAAGAATACATGACATCAAAGTGAATTCCAGCAGAAGTCTTATAACAGATCTAAAATTTGCCACTTAAACACACACGCACACACACTTACACAAAGTAAGAGCAAAGCACATATTCAGATCTCACTGGGGGAGACATAAAGAGACTAAAACATAATGTAGATCTGTCAGAATATCACACAGCAGGTAAAGATAGCGTGTTTTTGGTTTTCTCCCTATTGGGTGTTATGTGATTGCTGCCTATGCTGAGAACAGTGAACTGAGGTAAGGTGAGGGGTTGGCGAGACTTCTGGACCAATCCTTTTAAGATCAATAAATGGGAATGGATTCAAATGAAAAGTTTCTTCTCAGCCAAAGAAACAATCAGTGAGGTGAAGAGAAAGTGTACAGAATGGTTAAAAAAAAAAAATGCTCCCAAACACACAGAACACTAATCTCCAGGATAAATAAAGAACTCAAAACAAAACAAAACAAAACAAAAAACCTTAACACCAAAAACAAAACAAAACAAATAACCCAATCAATAAATGGGCTAAGAAACTGAACAGACACTTCTCAGAAGATATAAAACTGATCAACAAATATACGAAAAAATGTTCAATATCTCTAGCAAATAGAGAAATGCAAATCAAAACTTCTCTAAGAGTTCATATCATACCAGTCAAAATGGCAGTTATTAAGAATACAAGCAACAAAAAATGTTGGCAAGGATGTGGGGAAAAAGGCACACTCTTATATTGCTGATGGGATGGCAAAGTGTTGCAACCAATCTGTAAAACAATATGACGATTCCTTAGAAAACTTTGAATGGAACCATCATTTGATCCAGCTATCTCACTCCTCAGTTTTATACCCAAAGGACTTAAAAACAGAATACTACAGTGAAGAGCCACATCAATGTTTATAGCAGCACAATTCACAATAGTTAAATTGTGGGACCAACCTAGATGACCTTCTGTATATGAATGGATAAAGAAATTGTGGAATATTACTTAGCATTAAAAGAGAATAAAGTCATGGAATTTGCATGTAAATGGATGGAGTTGGAGAATATCATGTTAAGTGAAGTAAGCCAGTCCCCAAAAACCAAAGCCGGAATGTTTTTTCTAAGAAGTGGATGCTGATCCATATTGGGGGCAGGAGGAAACATGGGAGAATGGAGGGACTTTGGATAGGACAAAGGGAAAGGGGAAGAAGGGAGCAGGCATGGGGGTAGGAAAGATGGTGAAATGAGATGGACATCACTACCCTAGGTACATGTATGGAAACATGAATGATGTGACTCTACTTTGTCTACAATCAGAGAAATGAAAAATTGTACTCCATATGTGTACTATAACTCAAAATGCATTCTACTGTCATGTATAACAAATTAGAATGAATAAATAAAATTTTAAAATAAAATAAAACCATTAAAAAGAATGTACACTTGCTCATGAATAATTCCTATACTGATTACATGTTAAAGAAAGATTATACTGAATACTGGATTAAATAATTATATGCCAAAATTAAAAAAATAATAGTAGCGCTAGTGGTCACTTAAACTGTTCTGAAATGTACTTGTGTCACCAGAGGCAGTTGTCATGTAGCTAACTGCTTTGTAGGAGAGTTGAGGTATATTGCCACACCAGTATCACTGCTGAGAGGGCACAATGTTTATGTTAACAACATTGTCAGTTCTAGCTTGCTAGTGACATGGCTCACAACCTAGGTAAACCTGCCTCATGTACAACTAGTAGCAATATTTTGTTTTCTTTTCATACAGAGAACCATGTCATCTCTTCAATTTATTATTCTCTGATATTAGAAAAGGCCCCTAAGTGAAACTGACAATCTTGTGATTGACTATGCACAGATTCAGTGGTGCAGAAATTAAATGTGAGACAAACATGCACTTTACAAAATTTGTCAATCTTCTATAAAATGTATGAGAATATATAAAATATACACATTTATATATATACACATTTATATATATATAAACCTGCTCATTTCAATAGATAAGAAAACTGAAACGTACAGTGACTATATAATTTGTTTTCTCTGATAAGTGGATGCTGATCCATAATGGGGGCAGGGGGAAACATGGGAGGAATGAAGGGACTTTGGATAGGACAAAGGGAAAGGGAAAAATAATTGGTTTAAAAAACCCAGATGCAAATTCCCTGGAATGGTTATTACCCCTATGTACTGGGCATGATACTGTTCTATTACTGCCTTTTAACAAAGGTGAAGTTTTTGATTTCCAGAATCAACAAAAATTTATTAAAGCATCTCCATAATTCTTTTCACATTAGTAGGTATACTGTATCATAGAAATGTTGTCCATTTTATGCTTAAATGTAGTACATGACATATCTGTAAGTTAATACCCTATGTCTAAAAAACGTTTTAATGACAAAGGATCTTGTCTTATATATTCTCAGCAGTGAGCTTCTAAGCTGAAGTCAGAATTGAAAAGCACACACTCATTTTGGTGAAGAATTAAAGCAGTAAGCATGTGGTCCCAGAGAAAAACAAAACAAAAAACTCTGATGTTAGAGAAACAGAAACCACCTACTCTTAAAATCTAACCAGCATCTCTTTGTTTCACAAAATCTGTTTCATCCTTAGTATATTTGATCAGTGCCTATTCATTCCTTTATTCCATATTAGTTTTCAACTTTTTTTATTTTATATTCTGGACATACTTTTGGAAGGATGAGAACCAGTTGTGGCCATCAATCCCCATGTAAACAAGTAGCCATCCTTTTCTCAAAAGAAGTGCATCAGATAAAACTTGTCTTATAATTTGTAAACCACTCTTCTTAACTGGAGTCAAATCAGATAATTAGCGTTACATTCAGAGATATGTTGGTATTTTAGCTCAGGTATTTCTCAACTGCAGAGTGGGGCTGATGAGGAAAAAAATATAAAGCATTAACCCTTTCATATGGTGCTGCTTTGAATACAATAAAATTTCAATTATTCTCCCCACTATGTTATTGTTTTCAAATATATTGCAGTTAAGCACATACTTTGTGTGAAAGAAAAATGTTGAAAGCATACAGTCTATGTTTTGTAAATATTTACAAGCAGCACTTTTTAATTTATGTCTGAACACAGATAAAAATTTTTATGCATTGAGTAATGCGATGTAAAATGACATTCTACCAGTATTTGAAGTTATTAAGTAATCTTTTCACTTAAAGAATATCCCTAAGAAATTTCATCATGTACTATTAATACGTTCAATATAATAATAATAATGGGTTTATATAAATAATAAATCTGAAAAAGTATATAATCAGTTTCACAATTTTTGAAAGTACTATTAGTATTTATGTGAAAAGTATACAGATATGAACATATACAATGAGTCCATATATCAAGTAGATACATTAGGTACAAAAAAGCCCAGATACCATCTGTGGTTATGGCTCAGTAGTAGAGGGCGTGCCTGGCATGCGTGAGGCACTGGGTTCAATCCTCAGCACCATAGATAGATAGATAGACAGATAGATAGATAAAAGCTATTGCGTCCATCTACAACTAAAAAAAAAAACTGCAGGTATTTTCCATAGTAAAGGAATTTTATTGCTTATAGTTAGAATTTTTGGACTTTCAAGTTGAATAGTACAGCTAAGTTGTTATTTCAGTATGTAGGATCTGGATCTGTAGAAGGCAATATTTCACAAGGTACATTGGCATGCTGGGACACAGAATACAAGCCCTTAATGATTTTCAGAATTCACCAAGTAGCATGAACACATAAATAAATGGAGCAAGTACAAACATATTTTTTGTATAGAATGTTAAGGATCTCAGGAAATGATCTTAAATTGTCATGTTGGAAATGAGAATAATATAAATCATAAAACTAAAAGTCTCATAAATAAACTAAAAATATTAAATCTATTCTCTATCAATTCAAGTCAACTGTCAATATTTTATTCTGCAATACTTTTAAATGGACTAGAAAAAAACAGGCTAGTGATAGATGATTATTCAGAGAGTTTAAAATATGACTTTGAAATATTCTTTCAATCAAATGGCTTTTGATGGTGAAAGTAACTCCCCTTCTCCTACTTAGAGTCCTAAAAGCTTTTATTTATATTTGTGTCCCCACTGAACTCATAAATAAAGAGCTCACAAAATTTTCTTTAATATATACTCACTTGTTATTTTTAGAATTCTGAATTAATTCATTTTAGAGTTCTATGCAGTGGAGCCACAATGCACAGATCTGATTTAACTTAGTATCACTAGACTCAAAAGAGTTTGTTTCTCCTCAAGCAAGGGTCTTATCTTCATTCCCTGTTCATTTCTGAGTCTGAGACAGACACATTCATCAAGTTTTCAGTTGTTATTTGCTGATCCTCTATTTAACCCTGTTAAGTTGATTTTGCACATCCTCACTTTATTCTTATTACATATACAATTCCCGGTTTCCATTAATAGCATATTTGATTGCTTTTTAAATTATTTATGTATCCTTTATCAAAACATTCATACATATAAATGTGTTATAATATAATAACATGTTATACAATAAATAGGTAATAGCATAAAATACTTTTCTAACAATTTTCTCTGATACTTCTTAAAATGAATCTGCCTCTGGATATAATTTAATAATAATTCATTCATTGCAGGGCTTCCTTTATTTATTATCTACATGTAATCATCTGACTAAAATAGCAATGACAATAGTAATACCCCAATCACATTGTTATGTTACCAAATATTGCTTTGTTTTGTGAAACATTTTCCCAGAGAAGCACCATTAACAAAAATAATAAGTTTAAGTAGGAACAAGACTCCTCACTGGTTTAGCACTGCCCTTGTGAGCCTTACCATGTGTGAGCCGTGGGGTGGGGGAAGGTGCTTCTTAACTAATTCCCCTGAGTACAATTGTCCCTGTTCCTTTACACATCTAATATGTAGTACCTATAAAGGAAAAAAAAAATCACCAGGTTTTTGTATTGCACCTTATGCCTTGGAATAGATGAGTTAAAAGATACTGGAGGTAATGGTTGAAATACTCTTCACAGTAGCTCAGAGTAATCGTTTGAGGCTGGAAAGTCACGTTGGCAACACCTCACTGACCTGCAGTCTACAAACACATCACACTGATACTCAGACTTTGTCACAGGTCTCTCAATCCAACCTTCTTATTTTTTTTCCAATTAATATCACATCACCTTAATTGGATTTTCTACTTGTAAGCTTCATGGATTAAGATTGTACTGCTATGCTAATTAGCATTAGGTACCAAAGATGAGCTCTACAACCAAGAACAAGAATTGCCATTCTAGAATTTCATTACACTAACATTGGCATGAGGTAGTCTCTCCTGGAGAACATCCAAGCAATTTTAATTATCTAAATGTTTAAAAGATCATGTTATAAGACTGTTTTACCAACAAGGCAATCAGTTACATAACACAGGTATGCAGAGCAGCATTATGAAATCCAGTGTAATTCCAGGAGCATTTATTTGTAAGGCTCTTACGTGGCCCACACAATTTGTTTTGCTAAGTGCTTGGGGGTGGAGTCCCTATTTGGCATGAGGTTGTGTTCTCTTAGAAAAGATAGGCACATAGAATCAGCAGCATTGTTTCCTAAAAGAGCTTCTTGTGAAAGCATAAGGAGTCATAGAGAATGTGGACTAGGAAAATATGTTAGAATAATATTAGCATGGCCTGTGAATAAGAGATTTCTAGGTCTTATCATTTTCCTCAAATTCTCAGATGGTCATTTTATCAAAGAAAATATTAAAGTCTTCCTTTGGGGATATCAATTCTTCCCCTGAATTTCAGCGGTCAGTTGTACAAAGTAGATAAAGTATCAAAAGAGTCTCCATGCCTATGCATTCCCTTGCTAGGACTATTATAACCAAGTGGCACAGAATGAGTGGTTTAAACAATAGGAATTTGTTTTCTCACATTCTGGAAGCTTAGAAATCTAGAGCAAAGCAACAGTAGGACTGGCTGTTTCCGCGGTGTCTATATTGGCCTATAGATGGTTCTGCTGTTTTCTTCATAAAACTTTCTTTCTCTGGGTGTCTGTCTAAATCTTCTCTTCTCTATTTACCTTGCTAAATGCCTTACCTCCAAAGACTGTCACATTTTGAGCTAATGGCGATTAGCACTTCAACATATATATTTTAGTGGAACATAATCCAGGCCACAAGACCTAGGCAATGCACATTTGTTAGCTAGAAAATAAAAATAAGTATTCAGATCAAACAAAACATTTATTTAAGTTCTCATTTGAATTCATATCCCTTTCATTGTACCCCTCTCACAATCATATAAGGGTGGGAAATGTTTAGACAGAAATGTTTAGATTTATTCTCTCCAAACAGTATCATGTGGAAATAACAGAAGGCTGGAAGTCATGAGCCATGGATTCCTTCTCATTTTGCTACATATTTGCTAGGTGGTCTTAGCATTTCAGCTTTGGGCGGGCTGGGTCTTAGTTTTCTTGTCTGTAAAATAAAACTTGAAAGTACTATGAGATTCCTCCAAATACTACAGTGATGCAGTCAGAGCAATATTTATAACAGCACAATTCACAATAGCGAAGTTATGTAGCCAATTTAGGTGCCCTTCAACAGATGAATGGATAAAGAAATATACATAATTGAATATTACTCAGCCATAAAGAAGAATGATTTTATGACATTTGCCTGTAAATGGATGAATCTAGGGACTATCCTGCTAAGTGAAATAAGCCAATTCCAAAAAACCAAAGGGTGAATATTTTCTCTGATTGTGGAAACTAACCCATAATAAGGCAGAGGTGCAGAATAGAATTCAAAGGGTTCAACAAAGGGAATGAATGAAAGGGAGAGGAATAGGAAAAGGAAAGACTGTGGAAACAATCTAACATAACTTTCCTGAACACACTACAGTGAATCCCACCTTCATGTATATACATAACACTGGAGCCCTAATTAGAATAAGATATATTCTGTCCATGTATAATTTTATCAAAATGGACTCTACTGTCATGTATAATTTAAAAGAACCAATAGAAAAAAAAAAGAGTGTTGACTGGCTCCTATTTTAATACTGTGACAGGATCATGATGATGATGAAAAGGGTAATAACTGATTTTGTGTATTTAACAAAGGATCAGACTCTCTGTTTGCCTCTTAGATTCAGAATTTCATGTTCTCACAAAAATACACCAGGTGGCTAGTATTATTTCCATTTTTTTATATAGAAATGGAGCTCAGACTATAGATGAAAGTTTCTAAAGCCACATTTCTATAGTTTGAATGTTTGTGTTTCCCTAAATTCATATGTTAGAAACTAATCTCCAGGGAAATAATATTAAGAGGTGGAGCCCTGAGGAAGTGATTAGGTCTTAAGAGCAGGGCTGTTATGAAAGAAATCAGTTCTTATAAAAAGAGGCCTGAGGAAGCTGGCTTCCCCTTTCCCCCACTGAAGGATGAGGCAAGAAGTTACCATCTCCAAACTAGAAAGCAGGCCTATACCTTGATTTTAGACTTTTCTGCCTCCATTACTGTGTGAAGAAAATTTCTGTTGTTTATGAATCAACCAATCTAAGGTATTTTGTTATAGAAGCCAGAACAGATTAAGACACATATAATCAGAAAGGAATTTAGCTTTGTGTTTCCACAGTTCATGAACTTTCCCTATAAGGGTGAAGTAAGATCACAGTATCAAGGTCATGACTTGTACAGTCAATAAAAACAGTCTCTTTACTCCCTCTTTAGTGCTTACATTTTTTTGTACAGAGAAAGATTTTTATACAGAAGACACAAACTAGAGGGCAAAATTACATTATTTTAAGTGTATTAACCTTGAGAGATTACTTTTTTAACTAAATGATTTTTCCCCCCTTTCTATGAAATTATACAGAAAATTTTAGAAATTCATGCTACCAAAAGTATGGTAATAAAATATCTTAGTCAATTTTCACACAATAAACTTTCATACTTTGAAAACTATAGTTATTAGATTTTCTATTTCATTATGATATTGTTTCATATCTTGGTACCTTATACCTTATTAAATGTTACTTTTATTATTAACTTGAATAACTTATCTCCTCATTTCTGTGAAAACACCAAACTTTGGAGACTTTCACCTTTGGATAGTTTAAACTTTGTGCTATACCATAACAACTTGCACATGTACATACATGCAATCACTCATTCATACGATGAAATATAATGGTGTACTTTTCCAATGTGTCAGTGTATTTAAAACTTTTTTGCCTATCTATCCTAAAAAATAATGGAAATATTAGGAAACAGAGAAATGAGGTTGGGAATTTTTGTATTAAGTGTACCATCAAATGACACATATATTAAGAAACATATATGAGTTGCTGCACTCTACCAAGTAACTCTACCAAGCTCCCTAGTAATATATAATGCTGTCTCAGTGACGAAGTAAGGCATATATTGCCACTCCATTAATAGACAATTACTTGGTTAAAATAAGAATTTTTGTCTGTAATTTCTTATTATCTACATTAATAAAAATGCCATTTGACTTCTAAAATGTATAATGTAAATAATATATATATATATATATATATATATATATATATATATATTTTTTTTTTTTTTTTTTTTTTTAAATCTGAATTACATTCCTCTGGTATGACTGAGCTCTGTACAGACTTAGCACTATCTCAAAATAATGACGTATGCACCCTTTTTCTTTTTTAACCTAAAGGTAATGTTATTTAGCATTCTGCTCTCATTACAAGACTCTAGTCATTCAAAATTGTAACATGATTTGTGACCTTTAAGATCTTTTTTGTGCAATTTTCATGAAATAACCAAAATTTATTTCTCCCATTGTTCTTGTTATAAAACATAATCTAAAAGAGTAATTTTTATCTAGTACTTTTTTATGCCCTGTCAGTGACAGCGGTAACTAAAACTTCAACTAAAAATTATTTACAAGGAGAAAATAAGACCTGGAGAGGACATTGCTTGGTTTTTCAATTCACAGTTCAATTTGCATTTCTTACAGCCTTTAGTCTATTAATACAGGATATCTAGGGTAGATGACATTGAAGAAATGTGCACATGAAAATTTCACAAAGCCATTTTTACAAGATTACTTCATCTAGCCATACATATACTGTAGGGATTATGGGAAATTGTCCTGTTGCCACTCATTTATAAGGGCATGATCATTAATTCCTTTGGAAGAGAGGGAAGAAAGTGGATAGAGAGACACAACTATGTGCTTTGCAGATACTAAGATAGCTCACATTTGGAAAATAATCCAGCAATGGAAAAATTACATAAGGGATATCTGCTTTGTTGTATTTTTCCTCCCTTCACATCTCCTGCCCGTCCTCCCAAACATGAAAATGAAAAGGCATACAGAGAAAACAAGTGACTTTTTCCTTTTTCATGACGATGACTTCCATCAAAGGAGCCCTCTTATAAGTAGTGAAAGAAAATGTGATTAAACTGTCTACTAGAAGACTTTTAAGGTTCTCATAAAAATTGGATGCACAGGAAATACTTGAACAATGCATTAAGTGTCCCTGCTCACTGAATGTGCTCAGGGTTTTAAAGTTTTCAAAAGGGAAACCGATCTTTTCTGTTCACATCAACTAATGTTTTTCATGCTCCTTTTGTTGACTCCAGCTCACTGAACTAGCATTCCTATGCTATTTACTTCAAAAAAAGTGATCAGCTTAGAGCTTTGTAAAGACTGCGTTATCTATGAACAGAATATTTTGTATTTTTGTTTATGACCTCAATATTTTTCTCCTTTGTCTGTGTAATTTCAAAGATGAGCTAATCATATTATAGTAAAAACATAAAAAAATATAAACAGTCTCAGAATATATGAGGTTTATATTACAGACAAAATATCAAGCATAAGATTAAAACAAATCCAGCTCTCATCAGATAGCCTTAATCAACTCTTCCTACTCAGTGGTTTGAAAGTGTATTACTAAAGTATTTCCAGCAAACAAAACAAAACAAAAATTTCATGGTCATTCAGAAGGATTATGCTATATCCTTAGCAAAATATAAGTGGATGTGATTAATGAAGAAGGAAAACGTAACTTATTTAACTTTATTCTAAAATTAAGAAATATATACACACAAGGGCAAGCATACATGTACACATACACACAGGAAATCAAAGATAAATATGCCACCACACATTGTTTTTTCCAGTGTTCTCAGGAATAAGATGTACCAGACATCTGACATGAATATTCTTCTCTCCAAGAAAATCCCTAGAAATGAGAAATTTACCAGGTCAAGTCTTTAATACCTAGTATTATCAAACATTGGTTCCATCCAACCAATTATACCATGGTTTAGTGCTATTAAAATTTTCAATACTTAAGATTTTTCCAGAAGTGAAAGAAAATGCTTACCAACATGACCCTTCCCTCAAAGACTTGATTGTATCACAAGGTACTGTGGAATGACTGAAAGGATGTATATTTGTAGTAACTAAGAAAGGATGAGGTAATCCAGTGCATATATGTATGTGTATTCATGAGTGTGTATATGTCTTTTTCCATTTGTTTGAGAAAAATTGTTATATTACTGGGAATGAAGCATATGGGCACTTAAAAGGGGGGAAATCAGTAGTCAAATGGATGCAAATATTAGTATCTCCTATCGCAACAGGAAGGAAATTGTAGAATCTGCCTTTCTGGATGCCTTACAGAATAATTCATGATCTATGTTTCTTGAAAGATCTTGAAAGAGTACCAGGGCATTTTTGATTCAGAGGATGCAGAAGCCTTGAGTAAAAATCTTGGCTCTGCCACTTGCTAGGTGTTTAATATTAAAGTAAATTCACTTAGCATTTCTGTGTCTCAGTTTCTTCCTCTATATAATATCAGAGTCAGCTAAAAACATCCTTAGAGTTGTCTTTCAGTCCTAAATCATATTGAAGAAATGAACTTTTGAAGGTTTTCATAGTTTTTTGACCGCAAAATGATTTCTGATACATTTCTGCTGTAACTGTAAAATCAGATGAATAATCAAAAGATACAGCAAAACAAAACTACAAAAAGAAAAATATTTTCTAAATGTTTAGAGCAATAATTTTAAAAGTAATATTTAATTTCAAATTAAATATTTTATAAGTTCCTTCTCATAAAAGGATAAACATCATTGTTTACTTTGGGAAATTTAGGGGAAAATACTGTCATTTTTTTTCTAGGTTCAAATGTGTAAATATCTATCTATTTATCTATAGACAGAGATTGATTTGTGTGTATATGGATATTGATAGATGACAGATAGATGATCACGAGTTCAAAGCCAGCCTCAGCAAAGTGAGGCACTAAGCAACACATTGAGACTCTGTCTCTAAATAAAATACAAAATACCACTGGAGATGTGGCTCAGTGGTTGTGTGCCCCTAAGCTCAATCTCTAGTATGCCCCCCCCCAAATTTTTTGAATATCTAGTAACATGTAAACATGCAAAAATTTAGATAATAGTAAGTTGGTAGAAATAGTTAATATAACTACATTAATATGAGTATTTACATATAGGAGATAACATGTTAATACATAAATAGTTAAAATAATTAAATATAGTATATTTCTGATAAACTTATTCTTTGAGCCATATAATTGGTAAAGTAAAATCTTATAAAAATTGTATTTACAAAATTTTATAAAGAATTTACCATATTTATAAAGAAATATTGGACATTTTTTATATCCCCCTATTCAGAAAGCCACCACAGTACTCAATTTTACAGTAAACTAACACAGTACTTTGCCTTTCTTGATCCTATAGGGATAGGGATAGGTAAAGTGATTCCTTATTTTATGTGAACTGTTTCTTCAGAAAGCAAATGTCCTCTTTTATTAAGGAGATTTATAAAATAATTTTGATATAAAATGTATTTTATCCATGACATCAGTACATTTTCAGCGATGTCACTGAAGAGAATATTAAAGAATCATTTAAAGAAAATAAATTTCTCAGTTTCTCAGGCAATAAGTTAAGTAACTGGGTTGTAAAACTCAACAGGAAAGATCAAGATGGCTTGTCAACAGTATAAATAATCATGCTGTAGTTGGTTTGCTTTCATAATCCAAATAATACAGCCAAATTTGACACCCACTGAGAAAAACACTTCAACACTTGCTATTGCTACAATAGCACAATAGATTTATTGGACCCCAGTACCTAAATTGGGAATAAGAATGCCCTAGTTGGTTCATAAATTAGATTTACAAAAGTACTTTTCCAGAATAGGAGATATTTCCAGTTGTTGTTTTCCTGTCAAGACAAAATGTTCAATTCTTCTATTTAGATCTTTAGCAATTTGAATATCAGGCAAACAAGGCAGGAAAAAAAGTGTTATCAATCAAATCTTAGAATTGTATGAAGTGTCTTGGATTTTGTAAATATTGGTAAGAAAACTTGTATTAATTTGCCTTAGCTCTAATTAAACAACTCAAAACATGGCATTTGTTTTTATATGAGACATTTAGAATGCAATGATTTTATAAAAACATAAGCTAGGCAGAAATCATTAGGGGAAAAGAATCATTAGTTTTCAATTGAACTAACAGAAGACAAAGATGTACTTATATGTAATCCTGCTAACCAAAGTAATGAATTTTACAATTTCAGAGCTCATATAAAGATAAATCATAGTGACAAACAACTATACTGAATGGATCCAGAGCTGTCTATACACTTGACACTGGACAACAGCATGACTTCCCTGTTAATGTTGCACAAGAACTCAACTTGACATTGGCTTAGTGGAATAACTTAAAATAAGGCATTGCAGCTATTTCACTAAGTTGACTTCTTCAAAACAAGCTTCACCAGGCTATACCACCTAGGAAAAATGTGAAAACTCAATGAGGCATAAGAGCAAAAAGCAGATAAAGCAAGAGCAAAATAATTATATGCTGAGGAGATCTTAGTAAATATTTTGTGATACCATTTTCTTTTGATGTTTTTGCTCCATTTTCATGTTTGTGTTTTCACACTTCACTAATTCATTCAATTTTGTAATTTGAGTTTTTAAGGTGGCCAAAATTACTTTAAGTTGTTTTGATTTTAACTCAATGGTGTTTGTGTTTCCCTATGTATATTTTAAGAAACTAAGTCATCAGCTTTGTGGAAGTAAAAACATGATGACAAATGGCACAAAATAAAATGAAGTAATAATCTCTGGTAAAGTGAACAATTACTATTAATTCCAGTGAAACAATGGAAAGTAAATCATTGTATATAACTGTCTCATCACAGATTTTCATTGGGGGTTCATTGTTTCAATTATAATGTATACCTTTACAGAAAAATAAGAATATTTTATACAACATAACTAAATAAATGATTAAATTATGATAAAACAGTCAATATTCTCAAACTTACTTATAGAACCACCCTTGTAAGTTTTAATCATGAAGTCTTCTGTGACCTAGAATCAATCATACATAGACATTTCTTTGGGTCTAAACAGATCATGTTTCTTCCTGAACATCTTTTGCTAGTTATGCTTCTAGGTATTAGCAGACTCAATCAATTCCAATTTGAATATTTTTTTAGAGATAATGCACATCACAGCTTAAAAACAGGGATGCAAATCTTCTATCAGAACCATTTCCCAATCTAACAACACAACTTACAGTATTTTTCTGAATTTCAGGTTTCTTGCTTGCTTACTTGTTTTCCAATTAAAATTGTGAGTCCTAAAGGCTAAGTGTGTCAGGATCTTCACAAGGAATTATGGATTATTTTTAAAGAATTTTCATTTTTTAAAAGATATATTTACCTATTTCTGGAGAAGTTATACACAGTATACCATCTTATTGGGTGACAAAGTTAAAATTCAAAGGAAACTTAGACAATATTAATGATAGGTTGGAACTACACGTAAGATAGTACTTAGAACTCTGTTCATAGACATAGGAGACCTGAATTCATATCTGGCTCTTTTCATTAACTGAAAACTGAGAAAGATACATTATCTGGTTGATATTATAATGGAAGCAATAATGCCTTTGGATTTAATTATATATATATGAGTTTGAAATGCAATTTTTTGTTAAAGAATAACAGTGAGAGTGGGCTAGGCAGGTAGCTCTTTGGAAGAGTGCTTGCCTAGCATACAAAAGTCCCTGAGTTTAGTTCTAAAACCAGACCAAGAAAGAAGGAAGGAAGGGAGGGAGGAAGAGAGTGAGGAGAAGGGAAGAAAAAACTATTAGCCCAGTTGTTTAAACTTCCTGTAAAATGAAGATAATATGTATGCTCCTAAAGGTAAATCTAAGACTGGTTTTCACAATTTTTGACATATCTTACTAATGCATCAAGGAATGAATAACCTATAGTTAAACCAGATACACCATTTCATAAAACTCTGTGGTATACTACTTGGAAACAGAATAAAACACTTGCCATTCAGATCATGTAAATTTTCCTCTCAGGCAATAAGAAAGAGGATATAGATATGTGTGACAGATGTAGTTCTTAATATCATTTATCCATTTTAGCATCTACCTTTATTTTTGAGGTCCATGAAACAACTGCCACACTTATCATTTTAGATTATACATAGTCCTAGACATTTGACTATGAATTTTATATATATTATCCTTTTTGGCAACCATGGAAATTAGTTTTATTATTCTACTTTACAGATAAGGATTTCAACCTTACTAACTTGCAGAAATACGTGGAGTGGTAACTTTAGGTTTAATACCTGAAAATTTTGATTCTAAACAGTTCTACTTGACTGTATTGTATGTCTAATTATTCAAATTTGTATACTTACTTTATTCTTATTGTCTGTCTCTCTAACTTGTCTCTAAGCTCTTTGAGGCAGGAAATGTGTTGATAGTTCACTGCTTTTATGCCTAATGCCTGGTACAAACTGAGAATATGTAGGAAGTTGATATTTTTTGAAAATAAAAATATGTATTAGTAATCATTCAGATGGAGCAGGATTGTGCATGGTATATTTCTCACTTTAAAACTATGGTTCATTCCCTATGGTTTAGAATACACTTTATAATTCACACTTAAGTGGTAGATATTTTAGTCTTCTAGACTAAAGAAGCTTTGGCTTTAACTCTCAGGGATAATTGATGGTTAGACTAGAGGTTCTCAGGTACCACAGAGGCATAATGAGTTACCATTAGGAAAAATAAAAGAGGAAACTATCCACAGGACATTTTTAGCTAAAATTATCTTAGTTACATGGTTGAAAATTAAATGAAATGATTTCCTTAACATGGTAAAGCATAATAAAGCCTTGATATTAAAATGATATGGAATAAGAGTAGAGTGATATTTACAAGATGCAATAATATATTAATTCAGCTGTAGTGATAAGATGGGGAATTCTATGAAAGTTGAGTATGGGCTCTTTGGAGTGGAGGTCCTAGACAGAATTCAAGCATAAGAAACAAACTGTAGCAGACCCTGAAAACAACTACAGCAGCCACAAATCCAAAAGCAATCTTTACATCTGATGGTTGTTTAGGGTTTGCAATATTCTCTTCAGTAATTCCTACCATCATGTAGAAACCACTGTCTTTGAGGTTATTCTTTAAGAAAAGGGAAAAAAAAACTAATTTTCTTTTAAGTTTGTATGTTTTTCCCATCACTAAACTTAAGCCCATCACCATAACATCATTGGAAGAGTAGAAAAATCCAAGGAATTTTTTTTCTTTTTGTTAAATTGAGAGTCATTTTTATATAGTGTGTGTCTATCTAAATGCAAATATCACAAATGCAAATCACCTTAATTTGAATTGTACGTATACACCTATCTCAGGTTAGATAATTCCAATAGAATTATGAAAATTTTATTGATTTTTTTGCATTATTCAGCTTAATTTAGAAATATCTATCAATGTATTTATTCAAGTTAATATAATGTCAGAATGTTTACATAAAAAAGGAAGATTTATTCATTTGAGTAGCATATGATGAATGAGCTACTATAAGGGAACTTATTTCTGCATGCATTTCGGCAGCATATTCTTTTTGTTTCTGTTTTAAGCTGCACTATTTTTAAAAGGTTGTATTTTAACTTTGAATCAGTAAAACTTAACTGATTTATTATAGATCTTGTATAGATAATTCTATATAAGATTCTTTGGGAAAAATGACAATCACTAAAATATGAATTGCCTAAATATTATTTTTCTTGATAAACAGTTATTAACTGAATGCATATGTAGTCTAGACACGTGCTTACTTAATGTAAATAAGCAGGATTCCCATATGATCATTTTTGGTATTGATAATAAATTATTAGAAAAGGATAATTTAAGTTATTTATGTCTAAATAAATCAAAACTGGAACACTGAGAGGTTAAAATTATGAATGAAAACATCTTCTACAAGACTATAGAAACTATATACAAGGAATGTGTAGTACACAGTCAGATAATATTTATTTTCATAGTTGTGAATCAACATCTTTGGAAATGAGAGAGGTAAGTTTTTGTATTGTTTCACAATACTTTTTCAACTTGACTCAACTACTACTTTTTAGACATACTTGAAAATGCTTTTGCAATACATTCTTTGAGTTTGAAAAATGGTCATGTTTTCTTTTATGAAGCACAATATATATTTGGTAAAAATAAACAGTAAGCATATTAGTAAAGAAGACTAAAAGATAATCTGACTAGATTTCCATCTAAGTAAAACTTAATTTAAATGTTTTACATTTAATTTTTCTTTTAATGCTAGTTCCACTTTCAATTCACTGGTCTTTATTCTACTGAAATTTTCTTCCATTTAAAATTACTCATATAATTGTTTGTTAACTATTCTAATACACATCATGATAGAAGAGAGATTTTTTTAGAATGAATTTTTAGTCCAGTCACCTCTTCCCTAAAACATGTTGTTTTTATTCAACAACATTATATTGTGTGTCAGTAATTCCTTGAAGAGAACACTAAGATTTTTCTGTTTAGAGAGAGCAATTGGAGTCGATGAGAAAAACAATATTAAAAAAATGTTTTTTTAAATTTCTAATTATTCTAGTTACTTACTAATCACTGTCTTTAGGATATTGTTCAAATGGATTTTGTGTAATCTATATATCACATTCAAATTTTGAATAATAAATAAGATAAAAATTAATGAATGGCAATGAAAATCCATGTTAAGCTACAATATAGAAATATACTATGGTGAAGTTTCTATGTTACATATGAATAAATAGAGTATTATAGAGAAATATAAAGTAATGAATTATAGACATGTATCAGAAAGCCTCAAGCAAACTATAAAACTAAAACTTTATAGCCAATATTTCAATGATGAACATAATAATGAATCATAAAAATACTCAGTATAAAACAATGCTGAAAAAGAGGGGGAAATAAACAAATGGGACAAACAGATAACAAATAGCAAAATAAGTTTAGACTTATTGTTACATAGTACCACATTTGATCTAAGTAAGATCAACACCCCTCCAACAAGGTAGAAATTTCCACAACAGATAAAAAGTAACACCTAACTTACATACTACAAGCAATACATTTTAATTGTAAAGACAGAAAGAGCAAAATGTGAAAAGACAAGTAAATATTATACTAGCATTATTCACAAAAAGCTAGAGTGGGTGGACTAATAACATATAAAGTAGATTCCCTTTCCCTCACGCCCCCAATAAAAAAAAAAAACTTCCAGGAATAAAGGACTTTTTGTAATAATATGTCTTTTAAGAGAACCTTGAAATCCTAAGCATTGATGCACCAACTAACCTTCAAAACACATGAACTAAAATCTAAAAGCACTTAATAAAAATGTATATTGGTAAGTATACAGAAGAATTTCACAGCATAAACCACTAACTAAATGCAGTTGACCACAAAGAGTACATTACTTAACAGTAGCCTAATACACATTCAAGTACATCTAAGATATGTACAAAGATAGCTGATATCCAGAGGCATAAAATAATGCTTAAATTTAAGTAAAATTCAACTCAAAAGTAGGTTTCTGATCACAACGGGATTAAATGAAAGAGGAAAAACAAAAAGGCCTCCAGAAAATCTTCATTTTTTAATAAACTAAGTATCATGTTTTAATCTAAGCCTAAACTTCTCTAAAAAGAAGCCATATAGAAAATCAAAAGTTATTTTGAACTAAATGAAAAGTGAAAATACATCATTATCAAAATGTGTGGAATGTTACATATCAATACTTTCTAAGGGACATTTACAACATGAAATCATTGTTAGAAATTTTTTAAAATGGTCTTTCAAAACAAGCACCACAGTTTCATCAGTAATAAATTAGGAAAACAGCAAAGTTAGTCAATAATAGGAAAGGGGACTCTATAGATCAAAAATGAATAGATATCAGAAAAAAACAACTAGTGTAATTTCACCATGAATCTTTCCTCCTTAATGCAGAAAACTCCTTTTAAAATAAGTCATATTTTAGGATAAAAATCTAAGATATTAATCAATTAATATACACTGGGTTTACTTAAATGCATATGACTCAAGTATGCTCAACTATAAAGTGTCCAGCCAGGAAGTACATAGTTGGAACAGGAGCAAGACACTCTAAAGAAGCTGGAATAGCTGGGCGTAGTGGTGCATGCCTGTAATCCCAGAGGCTCAGGGAGGCTGAGACAAAAGAATTGTGAGTTCAAAATCAGCCTCAACAAAAGTGAGGTGCTAAGCAACTCAGTGAGACCCTGTTTCTAAAGAAAACACAAAATAGGTATGGGGATGTGGTTCAGTAGTCAAGTGCCTATGAGTTCAATCCTTGATACCCTCTTCCCCCGCCAGAAAAAGAAGCAGGAATAATTCAGCTCAGACAAGTGCTTTGAAGTTTTCATCCTGTGCCTACCCAACTCTGACACTAATGAAAGGTAGAATAAACACATCTGTGCTCAACTGCTTTCATATCCTGTTATCTAACTTAAAAGTGAAAACAGGCCTGATAACAATTTATTATCCCCATTTTACAGATGAGGTCAACCAAGAGTTAGTAACAGTAAGCTTTTAATGTAAATTTTACTCAAAAATAATGAACTTTAAAAATGAACTGGCAAATCATGCTCCTTCTCCATTAAAAAAATACTACATCTTAGTATGAATATTATGAAAAATACACAGGTTTACTGCCATGAACCAAAAAATATAATTAACATAGGCAAGGTAAAGAAGAGCACTGGAGAGCTAAAAAGAACAACATCATGCTATAAATTGTTTTTTTCTCCTTTGCCAGTGCCAGATGGGGGTGTGGGTGGGAATAGAATACATGCAGATGAAAATTAGATTGAACCAGAGGGACCGAAACAACATGGATATCTGTCAAAAGGTAGAAAAATGTTGTTTTTTTTTTTTTAAAGGGAAGAATACATCATTGATTTTTGCTAGTAAATTAGTTCTCTTCCAGGGAAACATTTGGGATGAGAATAGATTGGTGGCTTGGGGGTGATATTGTGCAGGATCATGCATACCTAGGCTAATGAGCCCATGCTTTATTTGTGAAGCAGGAAGGTTAAAGGTCTCTGGATTCAGTGAGTTGGATGGATTGATCAGAAAGCACTGGATGAAGGGAGGGAAATCAAGTAGCTATTGGAAGTATGTAACCTAGAAGAAAATAGAATATGGTGGAGGAACTTAAAACTGGTAGAAAATGATATAAAAGACATTCCTGACTTAGAATTAACAAGATGTAACAGATATGGGTTTGTGGGGGCTAATGCAGTTTTTAAAGACACTTTCATAAATCAAAGTTGTAAGAGTCAGAATAATGGTGATATTGACATATCTTCGTTTATCACATTTGTTTGGAAATACTATCCAGAAACCTCAAACTATACATGTTAATATTTATTTAGATATCAGAAATAGATGTAGTCATACCAGTATGGTTCCTAGCATACATTTTGAATTTAATTGATAGTGAGAAATGGTTGACCAGTAAGCCAAAATGTTTAAAAACTTTTCAAAAAAACTCAGCTGCTTGGTATGAGGTATTCTACTTTTCTTATCCTTTTACACTTCAAAATTATTTGTGCACTTGGGATACAAAGTGGTATGCAGACTTTGTAATTAAGAATCCAAATGTATGTGCTTATTTGTTTTTCTACATTATTTATTATGTATCTGATGCAATATAAAAAAAAAAAAGTACAGCCTTCATAATAGCAGACAGACATGAGTGGTCAGAACATAAAATTAATGGTATATTAAGACCCCTGAATTGGCATCATGTTTTCTTTTTAAAAAGCTATGTATCTAAGGTTACTCTGTACCTACCCTGGCCAAAGTCAAGAGGACAAGTTATGTTCCTTAACAAACAACCTGTTATCTGTAGAGCTAATGTCAGGGTCTCCTTGCCAATAAAAAGAACATTTTATCCTAAAGGGGGAATTTTATGACCTTTATACAGACCAAAAATTCCAAGACTCAGAAAGAGAATAATTAAAAGCAAAGACCATCTGTGAGAATGAGTTCCAAAGAGAACCAGTTACCCTGGGCCATGGTAACCAGAGCTGCCTTTGGATCTTTAGAATGTCATTTTAATAGTTAAATTCCCTCCCCGCATGGATTTCATTTTGCTAGCAGTGGATAAGACCACATACTTTCATAGGAACTTAAAAATCAGTTGCAATTTTATTGTTGGTCAAAAGTTGAGAGATGGTACCTGGCAAGAACTCTCTAGAAACTTCCCTGAGACATACAATAAAAATGAGAAATAAAGGGGACATGTTTTCATTCTCCTCTCTAAGAGGACCCACTCTCTTCCTTGAGTATATCCTTTTTCCCCCCTTCTCCCTTCCCTTCCAATAAACTTTTCTATCCTATTACTAACTCTTGTCTTACCTGAAATTTTCTCATGCAAGAGCGGAAGGCCGGAAATAGGTAAATGCTCAGGGAATTTTAAACAAATATGAAAATGAGTAGCAAATGCTAATTGTTTTAGTCAGCATTTTTCCCCTGCTGTGACTAAAGATCTGACCAGAACAATTTTAGGAGGAAATTTTTATTTAAGGACTCACGGTTTCAGAGGTCTCAATCCATAGATAGCTGGCTGCATTCCTCAGTGTGAGGCAGCAATAAAATGGCACAAGAATGTGGCAGAATGATGCAGCTCAAGTGGTGAGCAGAGAGAGACGCCACTCTCCAGATACAAAATATATACCCCATAGCCACGCCCCCCAATGAAACACTTTCTCCAGCCACACCCCACCTGCTCTCAGTTAGCACTCAGTTAATCCCATCAGGGATTAATGAACTAATTAAGTTAAGTCTGTAACCCAATCCTTTCACTTCCAAACCTTCTTGCATTGACTCACAAGTGAGCTTTTGGAGGACACCACATCTAAACCATAACAATAATTGTGTATCAAACTACAATGTTGTACTCAATGTTGTACTCAGCACTCAAATACTAGGATATGAATTCATTGACCAAATGAAGACTAAAATTTTTCAGGATGTTTCTTCAACTCTCCTCACTATGACAGTATGTTTGAAAGTCTCCTCTGTTTTCCATTTTTTAATGCATTATCATCACATTTAATTACTAAGCCTTTTGGAAAATTATTCAGCATTTAGGTTTGAAACTACCCAGTAGGGTGTCTATTTTTGCATAGAAAATTACTATGTAAGAACACCCAATTCAATCTAGCATATATGCTAAATCAATGCTTGAAAGAAAAAAAAAACTTTCTCTTAATCTTTTCAGTTCTTTCAGTTGATAAAACAAGTAGGCGTACTAGCTTGGCTAAATGTGCTTTAAAGAGAGATTTCTGCAGGTGAAATAACAAAAGCTTTCTGGGTGCTTTATTACGCATTATTTTTTTTTCCATATTTAAGAAGACTCTAGCATTTATCCAAAATGGTATTTCCCTTTTAGGTGTGCATCATAACACAGTAAAGGAAAGATGGCATTTCTAGACAAGTCTTTCATCCTGTGACAGCTGAATTATTCTCTTCCAAATATGCTAAAACAACAGATTTTCATTTTGTTCAAGGACTTACATCATCGTGAAAAAGTGTTTTAGAATTTGTTCCAGTCATCAAAAATGTGGAACTAGGAGAGAAAATAAACATTGAGGTACCAATGTCACACCATCTCTAAGACAGGATTTAAACCTTTGAAAAAGCATGTGCAATTACAGCGAACCTTCTCACTGTAAACAGCAAAGCCAAGGTCTTACAAATAAATGGAGTAGGCAGCTTATGGGATGTGATTAGAGGGGCAAGCCAGATGCTCCTATCTAAAAATATCACTCCCGCCTGTTACCTTTAGAATTCATTCCTCTGCATCTTGGAGGCTTTTTTTGATCGGCAAGAGACCCCCATTAAAATGTAAATACTCTTGGGAGATGCAGAGCCTTAATCTTTTATCAACTATCATCTTAGCAGACTAGTTGGAATGAAACAAGAAATAGAATAGAGATTTGGAAAAATGAGTAGAGAAACAAGATAAAGGGAAAAGGGATACTGGCAGGAGAGAGAAAAACCCGAAATAGGAACTTCTGTATTTCACAATGTTATATGGCATCAGTTCTGAATAAATGAGTATTATCTATGTAAGAAAAAATAAATAAATTATTAAAAGACACAGTAAGGATTTCAGACTTAGAATTAATATGCTGTTTAAGCAACTTTCAATATTTTTAATCTTCAGAAGAATCCAGCAGTTAGAAGACATGTCTTTGGCCCTTGAGTTCTCGTTTTTTACCAATATATTAATTTTTAGATGACTATGGAAGCATTAATTAACGGAGTAAACAAAATTAGTCCATTACACGGATAACAACACTGCCTATCAAAGAATTTTCGTAACTATTAAATTAGGTAGTACATATAGTGAAGAAAAAAAATGCCTCTATGTTAAAGCAAAATGAAATTCAGCTATAGCTCAAAAATGGTTGTTTATGCCCCAATTTAATCCACAAATTTCTCTCAGAATCTGGTGTTTTTGCTTCCTGTGTCTGTACTTCATACAGCAATAGAATAAAAACAAATAGGAGATTTGAATCCAGATTCTGTCACTTAATACCTGAGAGATCTGCAGCTGTGAGATTTTTCAACCTTTAGAAATGTTAGTTTCCTCATCCACAAAATCACCATTGTTAAACTATGCCATGTAGAAATCTTTTAAAAATTTTAGATAATTGATGTAAAATATCAAAGATTGTGAAACATTGAAGGTTCTCTGAAAAGGGTATTTGTAATATTTTTTACTCTTAGTATTATTAGTTAAGTGAAAATATTAGCTTTTGTTCTGGGAAAATATTGCTTTCTCTTTGAATCTTAAATCACTGTACATATTTGATTAGACAGAAGATTTTCCTCTTAATGTTTTAATAATTTTAACTGGCAAGATTTTAAAAAATAAAGCAGATGACCATAGCTGACTATCCACAAAAAATACATCAACTCAGCCCTGCCAGGACCTTGACAAGCCAAATAAACATTCAAGACAGGTGATCATGTGGACTTTTTTTAAACGATTAAAACCATGTGAAGAGCTTAAAATTGTCTACTTAACAACAAACAGCTCTGCTTCCACAAGCTATCTATCCATCCATCTGTCATATGGCACAGGACGGGTTTTCCCTTTGTGTATTTATTTTTTCTCATTACTCAGGACAGCTGGTTGAATGTGAATTTTCTATCAGATACACTTAACCCTTGGCTTGTAAGCAAGGAAAATATTGAATTTTATCATTTAATTTATTTTTCTCCATGTTTACAAGGTGAAATGTCTTCCATCCTGCCTTGTAAAGCCACAGCGCACAGTACAATCAGCCCTGCACCTTCTCTACAAAGCCTCCTGTGCAGTAGCACATGCAAATAGATTAAGACATACCCTACAGGAATAAAGATTTGGGTTTGATTATTCATTTACTTCTTTGTCTTTTTGTTGTTGTTGTTGTCCACCTTTCAGTACCAGAAACATACCATTTACTCATAACAATGGCAAATGGTAATACAAATGAAGCAAAGATCTACAGATATACATTCAGCTGGACAGAGGAATGTCTCCATGGAGGCCTGGATTGAAAGGTGTCACTGGAAGATGAGGAAAGTGGACTACATCTCTCTGAGCTGTAACAGAAAGATCCAATACTGATATCATTGGTCTTATGACTTCAAATGAGAAATAAGCACAGTCAAAAATGAAATTGTCAACAAATATCCTATTTTCAAAAAGCAATAAGCAATTTGCATGATCATTTTAAATGCTGGAAGAGTGAACTGAAGAGAGCAAAGATGATGTGTCTGAACAAAATGCCAACATGGCCTGATGGGGCCAGTATCTGTAATGATGCAAGGTAGATATTCACTAAAGGTAGATATTCCATAGCAACAACAACAACAAAAACAGATCAAGGTGTTATCTAGATTACCTGATTGAACTTTCTAGAGCATTTGTTTAAATAGAGGGTAATTTGGAGGTCACAGGGTCCTGGTAACAACCTTAATTTCCTAATTCTCTTTTATATGTAGATTTAGTTTCTATCTTCTGAGTGCCTGCAGGGATCTAACTGTTTAAAATAAAATTTCAAAGGGAAAGGTGAATTTGTATGTTAATCCCCTCCCTATAAAATAAACATGCAGTGTGTTGCAATTATTTCTTTCATCTGTTGCTAGTGAGGATTTTAACTAAGGTGGGGTGAGCACCTGCACTTAGGTAAGCAAGCTGGCTTTACCACAGACCTGCTAACTCAACTTTGCAATTTGCTTCTCCGAATTTTTGTTGCATTGCATATGAACATCTCATATGGGTATGCCCAGGATAGTTTCTCCTCCATGAACTAGCAGGGTGCTGACAGTGCACTATAGGATACTAGCAAAAGCACAGTGCACTGTGGAAGGCACCTTGGGCAGTAATTGATACAGATCCTGCCTCCCTGCATTTATTGAGTGATGTCTGACCTCCTGCATCCACAGTAACACTTCTAATTACTCAAGCTGACATTCCCCACAACAGGGCTATTTGACAGCCTCACAGACATGCTTAAAAATTAGTGCAATTTAACAATTTGTTCCAAATAAATGAAAGTGCCTAGTATATCACATGTTCTCTAGAAATGAGTGTTTCTGGGTTTTACATCCTATTTTTTTTCTGACTCATCTCATACAAAATAAACTCTTTATAACAGAGTGAAATAGCTTACCTAGAGGATAAACAGTAGGGTAAAGCCTAAGAAATGTAAAATATTAAAAGTAAAGTCTAGATTGAAGGGATATCAATTATATTTGTAACCCACATTACATATTGGGTGTTCACCACATGATGTGAAGGCAGGAAACAACAACACAGGTCACCAGATTTATGAGTTGTGAGGAAAAAAAAATTTAAAATCAGAAAGCATATGCACAAACATACACATATAAACACATGCTGTAGGCATTACTAGTCTGTACAAAGTTCCAGTTTTAAAGAATACCCATCCATATGTGAGAATATATTTTTATTTTTTTCTACTAAAAATGCTAACATTGAAGCCATATGCCAGAATATTGTATTTATTTACTACACACTCTCTTGAGTTAGCTACCTAGTAGGATTTGTTCATCCCTGCATCTCCAGTAGCCACAACACTAGAGGATAGTAGTGCTCAAAAAATACTTTCTGAATGAGTGATGAACATCTACAACTTCTCTTAACCACAAGTTCTTTTATTGCAAGATCAGTTATTTATTTTTGTTTGTTTTCTATACACATACTTTTTTCCCCAAAAAAATGCCTTGGCAAGGATTCTAGTGTACAACTTATTATTGTAAAAATATTATGCACATTATTTCTGACTGCATCACTGTCTTCTTCCTTTTTTATTCTGCTCTTTACTCATCACAAATCTACCCAACACTTTGTACCCATTAATCACGATGGCTAGTGTGCTGATAAGTCCTGCCAGGTCCTCATTTACCACTTTCATTCCCACACTGACAAACCCAACATGCAGCATTTGTAGCAAATAGCTTTCTTCACAGTAATTGTGTCTAGTATAGCTAGTACCTATATATTTTCTCCTTAGGTTTAGAGTTTTACTGGGTGAGCTTGCATTAAATAGAAGATAGGGGAATTGAATTATAGAAGACCAAGAAAAACACAGTCTATTTTCTGCAGAGATACTGGAAGACATAATAGTCACCTTTACTTTACCTTCCCTCTTGGCTTCCAACTGGAATACAGTAGTTCTGTAGTTCAGTTAAACAAGTAAAATTTCAGGGACACATGACAAGCAGGACATTTTACACTAAAATTTCACATTTTATATAAAATTTTACATTTTACTTCAATTTATGAGATAAATTTGACCAAGGCACAATATAAAGAGAAGAAACTTCTAATTAGGCAAGGTCAATACTCTAGAATAGTGGTGTTGGGCAGCAGTATGTGCCAAGTACCAATAGTTGTTACAACCTTGAAATAACATAATTGTATATTTTTCTTAATGCTTCCCAACTGCTGCTAGCCCATGCCTTATGACACTATGACAGTTATTAATCTCTCTCATATATACATATATATATGCATCTGTATATACCATGTTTAAACATAAATAATTATATACATATATAATTGCACAAGTACATATTCTTCATATATAATCTCAAACCATGCAAGATTAAAACTATTTTCCCCATTATCTATAATACTGGTACTAAGAGACAAGTATTTCACACAAGGTCACCCTTGTAGTGATTCTAGAAATTGTAATTAAAACCTACTCCATTCTCTTCACTTACTGCAGTACTTTCTACAATTTTTTATCCTAAATTTCCAATAGGCTGAAGTTGGCAGAGAGTTTCTTCTGGGTTATTACAAGAGCAACATTAATGTTAAGAATCACTGATTTTTTAAGGGCACTGGAATATAATAGTTCTGCAGTCCTTTACTAACAAAGGAAATTTGGGGTCCTCCCATAGTCTTATATGTAGACTATAGCAGGTCTCAACTCAGGGACCACACGCATGCTCTGGCCATAGAGTTTAAAAACAAAACAGCACCAGTCTCTCTCTCAGACCAAGGACATTTCTCACCCTCCTCTTAAGCCCAGTCTCCCTCAGATAATGTATTTGAAATCATAATTCTGTTTACCACTATTCTTTTTCTACTATATGTCAATGAGTATCAATGATCGGATTATTCTGAAGCCTATTCTCAAACTAAAATCATATGACAAATAAAAATTCAAATGGAATCAGATTCTCTAGTAAAGCTTCTTAATCAATCAATCAACATTGGTCATCCAGCTCTGCATTAGGATTTCCAGTAAAACTTGTCAATCATCTTATTTATCAGAATACTGAGATTAGTATATGCTAAGAGCCAAGTATATGATGCATGGCATTTTTGGTCGAAAGGTGACGCCAGCTAGCCATTGAGATGATATGATTATGTTAAGATTTGCATTCATATGGATATTGGACTCCTGCTGTTCACCTAGGCCGGCTATGGGACTCCTGGAGAGCTCCCATTGGTTGGGGAAGTACAGTAGGAGGGAGTTCCGGGGGAGGGGCGCTCTCTGCGGTCCAGTCCGGGAGGAGGCCGCGTGGGTGGATCAAAAAATCTTTCCGGGCGCCGGACATTGGCGGCAGTTTCAAAAAATAATAAAGTTTGTTCCTGCTTGAGTGGCTCGTGATTTTGTGCCCAGCCAGACTGCGGCAAGTATAACATTGAGGAATAAACATAAGTATACAAATAAGTAAAATCAGCTGAGATATACCTGTCTCAATTTGGGTTTTTGGAGCAAGAAGGATCCATCAAAACACTTTTTTAAGTTTATCAAACACCATCCATGCTTAAACATAAGGCAATATCTTTCTCAAAATTATCTCTCAGAACAAAAGTAATCATACTCTACCAGCCTCTTAAAGATTCTTTAATTTTATGAGTGCTGATTAAAGAAGATATACACATCTTTAAGAACATGAATCCATTTTCATTTTGAGTGCCTAAAGAGGTCAATCAATAAAAAGTCATGACAAGGTGCTTTAGCAGAGTTTAATAACTAGTTTAACAATTAGTTTGCTTTAATAACCAGTTTAGTAATTATCTTAGTTTAACAAGTAGTTTAATATCAACTCGACTTGGTTAAGTATTGCTCACAAGAATTGTCCCTGTTACCTATAGCAGTGCCTGACAGGGAGGAGATGCTCAGGGAACTTACTTGCTGACTAAACCAATGACAATGATATATGGCTAATCATGCCTTGAAATAAAAATTTCTCGGGAGACTATCACCTTCAAATATTACTGTTTCTTAAATAACTTGGAAACAGAGGTGACTTGTTAGATGGCTCTAAGGTGACCTTTGTGATGAATGGGTTACTGATCATGAAAAGGCTTGAATTAAGTTTTGAGAATTGATGCAGTATGACAGTAAACAAGCAGTTTATAATGTAAATGTAAAAAGTAGAAATTGGACTGTTTCTTAAATCTCTAGGATGTTTGTACATTCTGAATGTCATCGTTCCCTGTCCCTTATAAGGAAAATAGAAGTTGTTTTTTTTTTTTTTTTTTTATTTGAGATACCATTTTATTTCAATTTATGAAGCATTTGAAGCCTTAGCTTCCAATGCAGTGTCGCTTTAGACTGGATTTTCTGTTTCCATGGAGGCTGCTTATAAGGGTTGGTTTTGATTCACCCTAATATATATCGTTGAAATGTAGCACCCAGAATTTAATGTAACAGAGCTTTGTAGTTAGATATAGCATACAGTGAGGTTTTTATCTCCCTTATTTTGGAAGCTATGTGCTGACTAAAGTAGCTTAAAATTGCATTTGCACTTTGGCAGTCACATCACACTATTGACTAATATTGAGACTTCCCGCAACTAAAATCCCAACATCTTTCTGACATGTGCTGATAAGCTGCATAATCCTCCAACCATACTTGTGCAGGTAGCTGCAATAAACTCTATTTTTACCCCTGCTTTTGTCCAGCTTACAAGATAGCCTTCTAACAGAATACTACACCTCCGAGTTTCACATTATCTGCAAATGTGATGCCTGCTAGGAAGCTGTGACCCTATAGGAGATTTGGATACAGAAAGCAAATGAAGATGCACTGCTGATGTGTCATGAAGTGAAAAACAGATGCTCCCCTAAAGGAAGAGCATGTTACACATCTCAGAAGAGTTGGTATGAACTGAATGTTGTCCTCCTCACCCAAAATTCATATTGAATCCCTAGCCTGTGTGTCTAATGTGGTTCTTGGAGATGGCCTTTGGGAGGTAATTTGGTTTGGATGAGGTCATAATAGTGGAGCCCTCATGATGGATTAGTTCTCATATGAGAAGAGGCACCAGAGAGTTTGCTGTCTCTCTTTCTGCTATGTGAGGACACAATGAGATGACAACCATCTCAAGATAGGAAGAGAATCCTTACCAGAATCCTTTTGGGCTGGTACCCTGATCTTATATATGTAACCTCTAGAACTGTGAGAAACAAAATTTCTTTGTTTAAATCACCAAAGCTGTTCTTTTGTTATAACATCACAAGCTAGTTAATACAAAAGTAAAACACAAAGTGATTGATTTTGAGAGGTGCCTTTACACTTTTCACTATTGGTTAAGACAATAAGACTCGTAATAATTACATAGAGGTAACTTTTGGTACATGTTACCTAACTGAAGAACTTTGTCTCCAAAAGCAATGAGAACTATGACTGACATTTCTAAAATAACTATTCATAAAGATTGTTCAAGATTAGGAGACTCCTCTGTTTGAAGGCAGAAGACATGAAATCAATCAGAAGCCTGACATTGAATTTGATGTAGTGGGGTGATACAGTTATTTTGAGACTCGGAAAACAATGCACAAAGTATAGCAGTTGGCATACAGGGTACTTTGACCCAAAAGACATTGGAAAGCTCAGTAGCTGCCTAAGAACCAAGTGCCTGACAGGGAGGAGATGACCTGTTCCTGCTCTCCTCTCTCTCACCCCTCTTTCTCTCCTGGAGCAAGTCACAAAAACCAAAATTTCTGTTCCCCAAGACAGGTTATAGAAACTAAATCTCCTTTTGCCCACAGCCACGCATAAAAACTAAAAGTATTACTCTTATTTCTCTCTGTCTTTCTGTCCCAGAGTTGGTCATAGATAAATTCTCTGACTTAACCCTTGTGTGATGAGAACATCATAAGAGCCTCATTCCAGAAGGGTCTTACTTCAAAGCTAAGAAGAGATGCTACAACTGGGAGTCCAAGAACAATCTGAACAGACTGCCAGGTTTCCCTGTTTGGTCTGTTATTATTGCATCATACCCTTATTGTCCAGAAACATGTTAGCTTGGTTCTCCCTGCTTCATAGTACCTAAGCATGAAACATCTCAGTCTTTGGGTCTTTGTTTGGAAAGATGCCACGCAGCATAAAACTATCACTAAGTAAATTTCGATGCTTTTCTCTTGATAACCTGTCTTTTGTTATAAGGGTGTTGGACACAGCCCCAATTATGGGAAAGAAAGGGATCCCTTTCCTCCACTACAGTTGAAAAAGCAATTCATTAAGATGAAAGTTAATGATGAAGAGAATAGTTCTGGAAACTGAGTATTTGAACAGGAATGCTTACAGAATTGGCATTACAAGGTGCACTGGATGAATAATATTGAATTTCATAGACTGGAAATAATGTCAAAGGACACAGGGGATTGCTTAGGGTGACAAAAATATAGTCAGAGAATAGCATTGAGACAGAAGGATGATTGTTCACTTTTTCATGGCATGACTTAAATTGTTGTAGGACAGATAAACACAGAGAGGAAAGATAACAGTAACACTGATTTAAGTGAATTTAATGTTATAATAATATACTATATAACAGTTAATACTTAAGAGACTCATATTTGTTTTCTCATATATTACATTACAAAAATAAATCTCCATTCATTTTTCTTCCCTTACAAGTACAAGTAGGATAGGCTATTCATTGATGTAATTTTTTTTTAAGTTTTGTTCTTTATTTTATTCAAGAAATGAGCTAGATCTTCTGAGAGCATTTCTATATTAGGTGCAGAGCTTTGCTGCTGTTTTTAAGCTAAGTTAAACATAAATAGGAGCTCTCCCCATTTCCATTGAAGTGTCACTCAGCTGAGTTACCCACGCTAGAGAGGAGGTGGTTCTCTCTTACAGAGATTCGTCATGCTGAGTTTTATACTTAGACATTATTCTGAGAAATGAAACAATTCAAATTTCCCAAATTTTTTGTCTGATGGTAGGTTTTTGTTTTCCTTTGATTTCTATATTAAATTTAACTTTTTTTCTTTTATCCCACCTTTCGGCCTATGTGTTATATGATCACTTACAAATGTCCCAATTGGTGGCAGGCAAGTACATATATTAAGATAAGAACATATGCAAGTTTGTATAATTTTAAATAACAGATTTATTCCTCAAGTATACAAAAACTTCAGGAATTATTCACAGGATGTTTTTTAAAGATCATGATAAAAAATGCCCATTTGAATATAGTACTCTTTGCATAATATAGAGAACATTTAAAATGTGGCATCTAGAGCCTCCAAAATTCTTAAACAAATACTCTAGAAAATGAACTATAGTTTTAAAGATAAAAAAATAACAAAAAACATTTTGCCTCACTCCTTACTATTAAGGTGTCTGATAAAAACAATGAACTTAATAATTAGAACTAACAAGCTGGGTTACTCTTCCATTAAGTCACTGAGCCACAACCAATGAACTAGGAATCAGCATTTTTTTCCCTGAAATTCTGGGAACTCCATGTCAAAAGTGTCCCATGACTTCTGAACTCATTTAACCCATACAGAACTCTTTTGTCATTTCCTTAGACACTGGATATTCTGAAACAGTTAAGTGTTGAGTGATATGGGAGTTAGAAGCACTGGTGCCCTGCACAGCTGAAAAGCCAATGTAACCTAAAAATTTAAGTTTTTATTAGAAGGCTTGCAGTTGGTTGAATTTTTTGAAAAGAAAAAAAAAAGGTCAAGTGATAAAGTTTTATGACAAATTATCAATAAAGATTAAAATATCTCAAGTTAGCCAGATAGGAAACAATTTTATCACCTTCAAATGTGTAATGAGAAAAAGAAAAGACTTTTAAAGGAAATATGCTTTTAATTAACAAAATGAGACATCTTCAGGTAACATTAATAAAAGCCTCATGCTGCATAGATAATGAAGAGAAGATTTTTTGCCTACTGGTCAGTAGGCAAACACAAGCCCTTAAGGTTTCCAACTCAACTCTTGTTCTTTTCACACTGGTGAAACTGCATAATGACTTTGTCTTGGATGACCAATGATGGTAGATGGACTAGGCAGGCATTACTAGCCCTGCCCTGCTGAGACTTAGAAATGAATTAATTCTCAGCTGAAAAATCAGTTTATTTTACCTCTTTGCCATCTTTCAATTTAGGGTTTTCTCTGTGCTGTGTAGGTAGTTGTAGTTGCAACTGTACTAATGTTGCTACCTTGGGATTCATCTTGATATTTCTTATCTTTTTCATTTCCATCCACTCTAGGGCCCCAAAGACACATGGGCTATAACCCTGATACGTTCCTTCTCACTGATCTATATTGTTCTCTATATCGTCTATATTGTTCTCTTTCAACCTGATTGTCAGCACCATCCAGCGCTTCCTTCTGCACAGGAAGGATGTAATACTGTGGTATGCCTATAGAGTCTGTGCATGTAGTAAGGTAGGAAGCTTCTTCACCCAGGGCAGGGCTATTGTTGCTAAACCTGACTTTTAGAGCATTCTATAATAGTTTGTTTGTTCTTTCCCTGCTCTAATTATTCTGGTAGTTCTGCTAGGAATTGTGAGGAGGACCCCTGTGATGTGGACATCCTATATAATGGTTATAGTCTATAGCATATTCACTGCCTTGAACTAGAACTCCATCCAAGACTGTAACACTGGCTTCCTCTTCGCCTATTTCTCCTTGGAAAACATCAAAGCACAGTGTCTCTCATGGGAAATCTGCACTCTAAAGGTATTTCCTGGCATTTTTTAGGGCATTCCTGTACAAATATGTCTTCCTTGAAATTATTCTTATTGATGAAAGCATATCCATTTCTTCTACTGAACCATATTACTGTTTTAAAAACCGTCATTGTGCTGATATTGTCCCTGTTGGCAGGCATGACCAGTGTGAAGCCTCCTGAGCTGCTACTCCCCATGCCACTGTCCATTGTAACTAGCTTGGTGCAGGCCACATTGAGGGCAGGCAACTGCTGGCAGCTGCTAGGGGCAGCTGCTGGGTCTCAGTTTGGGGTAATGATGGTGGCGATAGTGACTGGAGCAGGCTGCAGCTGCTTCAGCTATTCCTGGGGTAGGATGATAACTAGGTCAGCAGTGGTAGTGGGGCTGCTCAGGGCTCTCTGGGGTCTCCTCTCTGCTCCTGGTTTAAACTCTGCTTATAATTTTTGAGTCCCACAAAACTATTAAGCATCTGCTGTTGACCAATAAAATAAACAGTTGATTAGCACGTTTTGTTTATTACAAGTATTATACGCATTGAAAAATTGCAAGAATTCTGAGAGATCCCTTTTTACTGCAATATGCAATTTACTGGAGAGACTAACTGCTCCCGTGGAGATGATTAGCATCACACCATGTTATAAGCAGATACAACACTTGAACTCACCACATGGCAAAAGGAGGAGGCCAGGAAATTATTACAGTAGTACAGTATGTCCAAAAATAAATTTTATTTAGTTATGACTTAATACTGCCTCTTTACATTTCTCTGCACTGCTACTAATGCCATATACCCTTGTATGGTAAGAGCTTGTGTATGTAAATTGTAGATTTCTTTATGTTTTATGGTAGTAGTGATAAAATAGACTACCCTATCTATATATTTTGTCCTGTAATGACATGCCCTTTTCAATATGTCTAGGCTATGCAGTTCTATGAGTATTTTAGGCAGCTTTTTTTGTTGCTGTGATTAAAGGACCTGACCAGAACAACTGTAAAGGAGGAAAAGTTTATTTGAGGACTCAGGGTTTCAGAGATCTCAGTCCATTGATAGCCAGATCCATTCCTTGGGGGCTCCAGGTGAGTCCAAACATGATGGCAGAAGAGTATGATACAGGAAAACAATTCACATGATGATCAGAAAGCAGAGAGAGATTTTTC
Organism: Marmota flaviventris; assembly: GCF_047511675.1. NCBI lineage: Eukaryota > Metazoa > Chordata > Mammalia > Rodentia > Sciuridae > Marmota > Marmota flaviventris. Next base: position 108,686,949 of record NC_092501.1, on the reverse strand, counting down.
ACTTGCCAAATACAAATATATACCCCAAAGCCTGTAGATTGTTTTATGTTTTATGGTAGTTAGTGATAAAATAGACTACTATACCCATATATTTTGTCCTGTAATGACATGCCCTTTTCAACATTTCTAGGGTAGGCAGTTCTATGAGTTTTTGCAAATTGTCACAGAACCAAAAAAAAAAGTCCAAGTATAAATCGACCTTCACAGTTCAAACTCATGTTGTTCAAGGGTCAAAGGTAATGACTAGAAAGCAATTTGGCACTAAGGAGAAAAGTATTAAAAGTACAAAATCGCAGAAATTATCTGAAAGCTTTGTGAATTGACATTCAAGCAAGAAAGATCAATCTTCATATTTCTGTAACTTAACTGAGATCTAAACACTTGTGATGACCTCATGTTCACTTCAAAATATATCTACTTTTAAACATAGCTTTTGGTCATCAGCCAAAATTAGGTGATAATTTTGTTATTGTTCTATAAACATCTTAAAAAGCAGTTTAAAAGAAAATAATTGGGATTTTTTTTTTTAATTTTTGAAAGTGACATATAATTAAATATTTTTAAGCAATGGCATATCACTGGACCCCATGTGAATCAGAGCATTTTGTTAACTGCCATATAAGTTATACATCTTGATTTGTTTTATCTATATTCTTTCCTCCAGTCATTTTGAAAATCCTATAAAGAATTCATGACAGGAATTCAATCACTCCAACAAATTTCAAAGGGCCACAGTGTGTACACGGAAAAAGTTGGTTTCCTGTTAATTAAATTCAGCCCAAGAAATAATGAAGGTCACTCTCACATTATTATTTACTTCTTTGGATTTAACATGAAGTATTAGTTAAGATTATGAATAATTTTTCTTTAGAAGCCATAATATTCTATCCATTGATGTTACAATTGCTACATTAGCAGAATTTATAATTGAATGCCTAAAAAAACCAGAAAGTAGCAGCATTCATTACCATTTTAAGGCCTGGTATAGAATGAAGAAAATATTTTTCAAAGGGAAATAGATCACTAATGCAAATTATATTAGTAACATTCCATTAACTTATAAAATTGCAACAACTTTGCTGATTTATTTTCAAATTATCCAAAATCACATATATTTAGTTACAGTTACCTTTTCTTTTATCACAGGTTCATCTGTATAGGTTGTCACTTGGCGAAATAATCAAAACCTTATACAATTGTTTTATTGAATTGGTCACTCCAAAATGTAACAGCTATAGAAAGTCCATTTAAATGTATATGTGTGTTTGTGTGTATATGTATACACAAACCTCTATATATACAAACCTCTGTATATCTTTTTCTACTTCTATTCATTTCACATACTGATTTGTGTTGATGTTGACATGGCTGTAGTACAAAAAAAAAATTGCCATGTATATTTTTCTTTAAATAACACAATTTAAAATAGAACCAAAATGGAAATACTATGATATATGTTAAGGCATATATACCAATACTCCACTGGTGTGACATTTTAAAAGGACATTGTAAAGGCAACCAAAAAAATCAGATTTGGTGATTTTTTTTAATCATGTGAATTGCATCCCTGATTTAAGGTCTAAATTAGACTTTGAGGATCAAGATGGCATTAAACAAGTTCCATTGGTATCACCATTGTGTTCCCAACTTCAGTTATACTGCCTGATGCTAAATAGGTATTGAATACCTTGAGAAAATAAGTGGAATTCTTTAGAGAGTTCTCAAAGGGAGCAATAGAAATCGATATACTTTTGCACAATTTAAGAATTATTGAAATTAAGTTAACAATGTAATATAAATACTTTCAACATAAGACTGGATAGCCTAAAATGTCTCATATTTATGTTTGGACAGAATTTAATGGATGAAAGGGTAACGTTTTTATGGTAGTCAAAAATTTTGACTATACTTTGTAGAAGTCTTTGGCTAACAAAAATTGTAAAGGGGCTAGGGATGTGGCTTAAACGGTAACGTGCTCACCTGGCATGTGCTGGGTGCTGGGTTCAATCCTCAGCACCATATAAAAATAATATAAAGATGTTGTGTCCACCCAAAACTAAAAAATAAATATTAAAAAATTCTCTCTCTCTCTCTCTCTCTTAAAAAAATTGTAAAGCAAGTAATTACTTAATATACATTAGATAACATTGTTCCATTAGAAAAGGGGATAATGGAAAGAATCTTTGATGAATAAAGCTTGCTGTCTTAATGTGTTATAATGTGTTAATGAAGGCATGTGTCACTCTCCTTGGTCCACATTAGAGTAGACAGGGTTAGAAGTAGTTGTCTTCAGGTATTTGATCAAAGGTGCAAAAGAGATTGAGTCAGAACAACTTCATAAATACTAAAGATATTGCCAAAGAACAACCTCATCAATTATAAGCAGACCTATTTTACATATGAATTATTGTTATGGTTTAGATATGAGGTGTCTCCCAAAAGCTCCTGTGTGAGACAATGCAAGAAGCTTACTGTGAAATGAGAGCTTTAACCTAATCAGGGCATTAATCACCTGGTAGAGATTAACTGGGTGGAAACTGTAGTAAATAGGGTGTGCCTGGTGGAGGTGGGTCCCTGGGTGTGTGCCTTGGGTTTGAATTTTGTCCTTGTTGAGCAGAGCTTTCTGTCTGCTTCCTGGTGCCATGTTCCCAGCTGCTTTCTTCTGCCATACTCTTCTGTGATGATGTTCTGCCTCATCTCAGGCCCAGAGTCATGAAGCCAGCCATCTGTAGACTGAGAATTCTGAGACCTTGAGCCCCCAAATAAAGTTTTCCTCCTCTAATCTTGTTCTTCTCAGGTATTTTGGTCACAACAGTGAAAAAGTTGACCAAAACACTCATCTATGAAAAAGTTATAGAAAAATGGATGTGCAAAGAAAGTCAAACACTGGAATATTATACCATGCAGAGACTACTCCATTCTCAGAAGAGTAAAATGCCAAATAGATCCTTAAGCTGTGGCACTTAATGGAATCTTTCATTTCCAGTGTTTTGCATTTGCTACTTGGTTTACTTGCTTTTCATAATTGAGTAGCCAGGAGATGGGTTTAAATCCAATTGGAATCTAATTAAAGTTAAAAAAAATCATTACTTAGGTAATTTTAATGTTTTCCATCTAAATGTACCGAATTGATAAACTTTGTTTTTAATGACTGGTGTCAGCACTTTTGAAAATAATTTTCCATTTTTATAATAATATAGAGATGATATGTCAAAATATTCAAATCATCTTTCTTACCAAATACTTTTGTTGGGCAAACGCAACAAAAATTGGGACAGCATCTCCTTGAGAAAACTTAAAATGTTCATTAGCCTTCTTTAGGGATATAACAAAAACACAGTTTAATTAGGTAATATAAAAGGGACACAGGAGCTCACTTTGTCAATCTAAAAGCAGAGGATCTTTGTTCCTGACCTCATATCAAGAAACTATTTTGAATGAGGCAACCTATTTTTTTTTTCTTTTGAGAAAACAGGTATAGCATGTAAATGTTTCTTTGGGGAAAATTTGAGTTTACTCTGTTTGTTCAATAGCAATATACTAACATTGTGAATAATATAATATAAATATTAAAACTACTAATAAATGCTATGAATAGTTTCCAAACTTGAAAACAATCATACATTATCTTTTTATAATTTGTGAGTCTTTTAGCTGTATAAAATGAACACATAGTGCAAACTCTATACCATATCGAGCTTATATTCAGAAAACCAGTAGTGACATGGGTCTCTTTATTGTCAATAAGGTATGCACTAAATAGACATGTAACAAACTCTTATTCTTACTATTTTCTGGAGAAGAAAATAGAATGTGATGCATTTAAAGATTAGGCTCAATTGGAGTACTTCTCTGTGCATTTATATGTATTGCTTCCTTTGAGACAGGCTAAGCATGCCAGATAAAGATAGAGAAAGCAAAAAAATCTAATGGTATTAGTAAACACAAAAATTGAAGAAGATGAATCATGATGATAGCACACTTTAGTACTGAACAGTAAAAAGATGGACCACTCTGACCTAGAGCTTGCACATACCCTGGCTTTGGCCTACTGGGTCACTGTCAAATTCTGTGCTGCAGAATTTGTTTGTTTGTTTAACTTAAATATTTGCTCTAAAGAACTGTGGACCTTGTGTGGTTTTCATGGCTCAATCTATAACTATAAATTATCTGTAATATAAATTATATAGAAATTATCAATCCTAGGGCAGAATATAAAAAAATCCTTTGGGATTCTAAATGACCTTCAGGATAAGAATTTTCCTTTTAATTTCTTGAATTTTTTCTTGCCAACACTTCTGCCCAATGTCAGAATGATAGATTAGATACCATCCCAAAAATATTCCTTGAAATACTTGAGACGTGCATCTAACACATCAACACTTTTTCAGGTAAAAGTGTATTCTTTCAGGTAAAAGTTTAATTACTGTTATAATTTAGGGGGGTGATAGATCTGGGACACACGTAAAGTTAAAAGCATTACAGTACTGTCGACTTGTATCTGCCAAACAATCATCCTATAAAAGTCTAAATCTATTAAGCATCTATTTTTTTTTTCATTTATTAAACATACTGTATTAAACAACCAATAATAAGTCTCTCCATATTTTAGAAAAAATTAAGTGTTCCTTTATATAAATAAGAAAAATTGAGGATCTGAAATCTTTCAGGCTTTGTACAATGTTCTCACATTTAGAAAGGAAATAATACACACAATAAAATAAAGTCATTGTGATGCTATGCAGTGCATAAAATGAAAACCTCCAGCATATCCAGCAGAGGACATTTTTAATTCTAAAATCTACTTCAACCAATATGCTGAAACTGGAAAGTGCTATCATGTAAAACCTTCTTTAGCCATTCCAGCCTGTTCAGCCCTTTATTGAACTATTACGGGAGCTTATTCTTTTAAAAAAATATACTCAAAATAATCGCATGATGTCAAAAAACCCATAATGGCCATCTCGACATCTGTTCTCTCTTCCTTCCCTCAGGCCTTTCCCTTCCCCCAGGCTTTTCCCTTGATTCATCCAATTTTCTTCTTTCCTCACTAGCATTTCTGTGCCACTTTTTCTCACCACTCCATATGCTTAGGAAGTCTTCCAGACTACACTCTTCAAGCTATTACAGCCTCCTCCATATACCCCAAAAAGCAACCTGCTCAAACATTCCAACCACGACCTTTTACAAGTCACCGTTCTCCCATTTATATTAAAATATCTTATTTCTTTTCCCCCCTCAGGGCCAGCACACCTGAGATCAGGTATTTATTATTAATCGATTGCAGAATGTTTCATAATTTATTTATTACATTTCTTATGAATGACTGATTATTTTTAATCACAGCAACTCATTATGCCCTAATAGCATGGTAAAGCCAGGAACATTATGACTTTATTAATAGAATAAGTTCTGATTGTTTTTAACATCAGCTATAGTTGTCACATGAAAGAGAAGATGAAATGCGTTAAAATAGATGTAAATTTTTATCTAAAATATATTTTAGATGTATAAATATTTAACTAGGCAAAGCAGTACCAAATTATAAATTGGAAGCAGAAGCCGGGATTTCAAGGTCAAATAGTGCTTTCCACTTAAATGTATATCACCTGAATCTTTTGGAAATTTTTGTCATTTCTAATGTATGCCATGAATGAGAAAAATGGCTGAATTATATGCTGCATTTTAAAATGTATGTATCATGTATTCTCATAACACTAATTTCTTAGCATGGGAATTAGGAATTTAAGCAAGAGAAAGGCTAGTTCATTTCTTATGTCTGCAGCTAGATACACACACTCTGAGGTAAGTGTCTTGGGTTTCTGAGCTTTGATTTTCTCATTTAGCAAAGAGGGATATTATCCAACTTGTTGTTTGAGTTGTATAAAGTATCAAATGTATAACATAATAAATGTCTATAGAAAGTGAAAGTACTAAACAAGTAATGCATCAGAAGGTGTGCTGTGGGTAACAAAAACATTTCCAAACTTTGAAACATCCAAAGCCAAATACAATTGCATTTATTCACTCTTCACTATACCACTCTCTGTGGAGGCTGTCTTGATAGACCTACAGTGGCTAGCTAAAATGAAGGTTTCCTTAGGAAAACAGTGTCAGTCCTTAGAAAATATAAAGATATATTTCCTAGAAAGAGTAGAAACAACAACAACAACAAAAGCAGTTTTTTCATGAGCAATAGAGAGACTAAAATATTTCTTAAATACATGTTTGCTCTAAATTTCTATGAGTCTGTAATTTTAAGTTGATCTCTGTTAAGCTGCTTTCATGATGAGGTAAAAACTATTCACAATGAGTTTAGTGTCTGGTGTCTTGCTACAAGGTTGTGAGGCTGTGACAGTATTCATAAAGGCACATTTGGAAGAAAAAATGAACTCCATGGTAAAGAGGCAAGTGAATGAGATGCATTGTGAAGAGAAGAAAATTAGAGAAGTCTTCTGTACAGAGCTGTTAGTAACTTAGAATCAGAGAGCATGAGCTGATAAAATAAAATGGTGTGAAGCCAAGTGATGAACTAGAAGTGGCCTATAGTCTGACGCCCAAATAAACTTATCAAATGAAAACATCAATGCCTAGCTCAGAGACCAACATAAAAGAAATAGAACAAGGCAGAAGGCCCACACCAAGATAGCTGTTTACCTAACAACTGAAAAGGGACATTTAAGGTCCCAAGGAATCTATACTTTGTCAAAGATGAGAAATACCATATTATATTGAAAGGGAAAAATGACCTAAAATAAAAGCATGTATCTAAATCCTCATAACAACAAAGAAAACAAATAATCCCTTTAATCATATGTGTATTTATTAATTGACAGGTGCAATTACTTGTAGTGATATCAAGTGAATCTTGTTGTTTAGAGCAGCACTACCCTAAATTATTGCTACTTATGTACTCTTTAATGCAAATAATAATTAAATAAAATTTAAAAATTAGTTCCTCAATTACACTACTTATTGCTCAAAAAACACATGCATTGGTTGATATATAGAGCATTTCCATCATTGCAGAAAATTCCTTGGGGGGGTGCTGCTTTAATATAATACAGTTTTCCCAAATATTAAGACATATGTGTGTATTTCTTAAGTGACAAAAATTATATACAAGCCCACTACATAAATATAACATTTGACTGGAAAAAAAGGATACAAATATAAAAATATGCACCTTTTAATAATAAATGCAGCATACAAGTGTTAAAATTAAGTCAAAACATTTTTGACATCAAGGGTTTAATTTGATCATTTCATTTTTACCTCTTAAATCTTACTAAGGAATCTCACATTTACAGAATAATTAGAGGACTGGGAATAGGTTGGAAGCCCCATCACTACATTGGGATATGTATTGCTATTTTTAGATTAATGCCATTCAGTAGCCTCTGTTTTATCAGTTTTGTAGCACTGGTACCTAGCAGGCACTCAGTGCATGCTTATGGATTGAAGAAATCTCTCATCTAGTTCTGACACAAGATCATTCAGCATCTGCTTCAACACTTACATTGGCAAGAGATTTACCACCTCATAAGGGAAAGCATTCCATTTTTAACAGTTCAGTTTAGAAAGAAGTTACTTCATTACAGAAAATCCAAATTTACCTGCTTATATAACTTCCATTAATCTTATGTTTTGTCAGATGAAGTTTAAAAGAAGAAGTTTATTTCTTTTTCTATGCAAAAGTCTTTGAAATACTTGCAGGTAATAATAACACTTAACCTACCAAATTTCCTTATATGGAATTATTTCCAGACACTTTTTTGTCCTCTTCTAATTTTACAATGCCTTACAAAAAGCAATGTTCAATACATTACATTATCTTCCAGCTGTTCTGATCACTGCAGAGAACTGTGGGAATTACTGTCCCCCCATGTGGTTTCATACAGTATACTTCTAATAATGATGCCCAAGATTCCATTAGCATTTCTTGGCATTCTCATCACAGGATGACTCATAGTACACTTACAATCAGCTAAGAGTTCCTAAGTCTTTAAGATGAGATGTTGTCAAATCTTGACTCCTTTGTCCTTGGTTCTTGTAGTTGGTTTCTTATATCTGAGTGGAGGACTTTATTTCACGCTGATGGCTTAGGCATATTGTTTCCATCAGTCAACTTTCTCTAAACTCTGATTCTGTCAATCATCCAATATATTAGCTGCATATATTGTGTTGCATGAAAATATAATAAGCATAATCTATATATCTACATCAAATCATTGATTAAAAATTAGTCCAAGGACAAATGTCCACATACAACACCAGAAAACTCCTTCTAAGTTCAACATATAACCTTTTTTCTTTCTTTCTTTCTTTTGACAACTCTTAAGGTTTGGATATGAAGTGCCTACCCAAAATTCCTAGATCAATGTAGGGATATTCACAGGTGAAATTATCAGATTCTGAAAACTGTAACCTAATAAATCCATCCTAGTTTGAATGAATGGAGTGGGTTGTAAATGGAGGTAGGTGAAGCATGGGTAGAGGAGGTAGGCTTTTGGAGTGTGTCCTGAAAGGGTATGTCTTCCCCGGAGTCCCCTCCTTCTGCTTCCTGGCCACTATGGGCTTTGCTGCTTTCCTCCTCCCTGCCCTTCTGCCATAATGTGCTACTTCACCTTAGGCCCAGAGCAATAGGCTATGCTGTTTATAGACTTAGACCTCTGAAACAATTAGCCCCAATTAAAATTTTCTCCTCCAAGTTGTTCTTGTCACAATAAGAAGCTGACTAAAGCAACAATTTATTATATTTTAGAAATAATACATATATGATCTGTAACTCTTAAAATATCCCATTAGTATGCTATCCCCATTGTATAGAGCACAAATCCTGAACATGTGAATGGCATAATATCAATTAAGCAGATATTGCCAGAGATGGAATTCCAGCTGAGACCTTCTTACTCCAAAGCCTGCTTGTTACAACATGGCACAGACTCCCTTCAAGTATAGCTGGAGCCCCTTAGCTCTAACACTTCAAACACACTTGTCTGTTTTATTACTTAAAATATAATAAAGGCCATCAAAAGCCATACTGAAAATGATAATTTATTTCTGTATCATTCCTGTAAGCGGACAGTTTTTTTCAGAACTAAAAAATACCCCCCACACTTTTTTTGGATACTCTTGCTATTATGAAGACATCTCAGTGATTCCATTTTTTTTCTTCAATGTTTGAAATATACCTAAGATTCAGGCCCATAGTTTGCTATGAGCAGTGTCATGCCAACTAACATTTATTTTCAAATCCATTATTTAACCCTTTTTTGAAATTCAGATTCACCCCAAAATGTGAATGATGTATATATTTTTCAATTCATCATTTTTTTGCAATTTTTGTACATCCAGAAGCATATATAGTATAATAAATTGAATCACTACAGTCCAAAACTTACAATTATTTTCATAACATAACCCTTTCAGGTAAAAGAATCTTGTACTTGGTACTCTTGAATTTCAATAGCATGATGGACAAATTTTAATGTCACTTTCTTGCTCAGGACTTTTCTGTATGAAACAAGATCATGCACATCAATTAAATACCCATTGAAACCATTTCTCAATGACAAGCAATGATTGACTTACTTTATAGAATGTTATCAAAAACTTCAGAAAAACAGGTCCTTTGACTTAAAGCATCTAAAACGGATTTCTCTCAAAATTTTACATTCACAGATATATACAGAATCAATTATAGAATTTATTCTATTAGCTAGTAGATTTGTTTTTCATCTAAATAAATCTGAAATGTGGCTTATACACACTCTTGAGACATAATTAGTTACATTTTATCTTTTCAGAATGAACATTTATAGCAAAAAATTCTTCATGGAAAAGGCACAGGTCCTAAAAAGATCATGCTTATGATAACTGTATTTTGGTCTCTAGTCATGAGTACAAAGTATATGCACATATTGTGCTATTTTAGTATTACTCTAGATGCAATCTTCCCTTGATCTTTTCCACAATTATAAATGCATACTCTTTGAAAAGTGAGGAAATAGTAAAGCAAACCTGCCTTAGATATTCTTATGAAGGGAAACTAGATTATCTCACACCTAGGAAGTTGATCCAGGTCGGTATTTCTTGAAACTCTGATTAGACATTCAAAAAAATCTACATGCTTAACACTATGCATGGTGTGATGATTATTACTCTCACATAATTTTCACTGCAGAAGAACATAAAAAATAATTTGTTGAAATGTGTAGTATTCTGTGGGCTCACGTGCATTCTGAGAATAACAAGTGTATGAGTCATTTCTTTGGCAGCCCTTAAGAAAAAAATAAGGAGTTAAAAAAAGGCTTAGCCTTACTTCTCACACACAACCAGCTTTATTTTCCTGAGTTCTCACTCTGGGTCCCTTCCCTTTGAGAATGATCCCAACATTTCCAGAAGGCAACAGGAGTGTTCCTGGCAGCAAGTTTTGTATTACTACCCACCCTGCTCTCCTCTATTATGATTACAAGTCTTTGAGGATATAATTTTGATTTTAAAGATTAAGCCAAAAGAGGCTGGTCTATATCAAATCTTTACGCCTGTCCTGTAATGATCAGTGTCAGAATCGCCCCCTACTCAGTCTAATTGGTTGGCCATCTTATATATGTAGATCACGGTGCAATTCTGTCAGTCATAGAGATTTATCAAGGGAGGCCAACCTGTCCAGATCTGTATCCATGCATATGCTCACTTTCTCATCACAGCATTGCATATGTAAGGCACATTTAAACAAATTGTATGTGTGTTTTAGACTCTTCTGCCTTTTAAATGGCAGTACAACACTGTGGAACTGTCATCTAACACTCTTCAGCATGATTCACTGTTCCTCAATGCCAAGAATTGTCAGGATACTTTCATAGATTACAATAATGTATATCACAAAGGATACAGGATTGTGTTATTCATATGTGTAATCACCCGTGGACTGACTAGAAATAACAGTGGTCTTATTATGCAAACAGCAGTCCATAATATGCAAATGAATATAAACAAAACCAAACACAAACCTCCAGAATAATGTTTACTGATGTATCCTTAAAATTCCCTTTCAAAAAAAAACAACATTTTTTTTCTGTCTTCTCAAAAACATTAAATAAGATCAAGGATGAATGCATGGAAAAGTTTATGATTTCTCTCTTGCATTTCTGAAAAGGAACCACAATATAATCTTATTCTGATTATTTGATTTATATTCTCCCAAGGCCATTTCTGCCTCCTGGCATCATTATATGCTTGTGTAAGGTTTATATGGTGTCTCTTTTAATTGCTTAAACTAATCTATTCAATGACTGCAAATCTAATGCACACTGGAACAAGCAGACCATAAATTCCATCTTTCCGATGTGTCCTTGAACATGTGTTTGTCCTGATGAAGAGCAGAAACAAAACAAGAATAAAAAAATGAGAGAAAGTGTTTTCAAAATATATATCCAAGAGAACTTAGAAGCCTCAAAGATATTTTAAGTGAAAAGACATAAGATTAAACAGCTTTTTGTTCTTTTGCATTTTCGTCAGGTGGAGGTGGCATTCTTCTTATTTTAGAATTAAGACTTCAAGATATTGTTAAACAATGAATGTGATATACCAAAAGTTAGATTAGATCATCAAATATGATCTTAAATGCAATTAATGTTATTATGAATTTTGTCTTACATATTTTACCTTCATTTAATACAATCATACTTAATATCAATGGAAAAAAAATTTAGTTTGTTTGGTTCCTATTTTCTAATTTTACTTATATGCTACTCCACATTGAGTATAGAGAACTCCACTTGAATGTATTGCCAGTTCAAACACATATATCTATACACACACGAGCATACACACACACACACACACACACACACTACATTGTATGAAATAAAATTATTTATCCAAGGTAATTACTCCAATTTTTGTAGAATCACCAGAAAATATTAAAATCTGAATTTTGTTCTGTGTCACAGTCTTATGTCTTTTTACCAAATATGTAAGTACATCCACAAACACAAACAGTAGTCAGAAAAAGATGGAAGACAATTTCCATAAAACCTAGAGAAAAATAACAATCTTTCAAAAGCATTTTATCTGTGTGTAGTGCCTATTCTTATTATGAGTCTTTCCTTACCTTGCACTAGAACATAGTGTTGAGTCCTGAAAGATGATATGGCTTAATTCATATAGGTTATATGCTTTTAGCCATTCTTCTGTTGAAGAAATGACTTATCCTTCCTCACCAAGACTTTGTGCAATACTTCTTAATTCATTTTTCTCAAACCACTAGAGCATAGTTTACAGTATGTCATGAAATAACTGATTTGTGGCTCTGTTGTTCAGATCTATGGCATTTTCCAAAAATATCCATTTGAAATCCCAGTTCACAAACTCATTTATTTTTCACAATAATGTTTTGACACAGTTCTAATCTGTACTACATTGATAGAGAAACTCCAAAACTGGTTTTGGCAACCAGAGTGTTTCAAGACTAACTTGAGTCACTGGTAATTCTGATGGAAGCATGAACTCTATACCTCACTCCAGTACTTTTCCTGTCATCCTTCCTTTAAAGTAGTAAAATAAGACAAAGAGATAAAGCTATGGTGAAAGACTAGTCACCATCTGCTCTTTGCTCATCCTATATATACAAAAAAGTCATCTGGTATCAGGTAAACATCCAAGTAGCTCCAGGGATTTTTTCCCCTCTATTTTTCATTTAGTAAACACATCTACTTTACAATCAACTCTCTATATAAACAGGTTGCTACCATACTTTAAAACTGTAATCTTGCTTCTTTTGAATTTAGGTTCTCATTCACTGAATTACAATTTCACTGGGGAATTAGCCTTCCTTATAGCTTCATTTGGTTCTTCTAGTTCCTTCCCCAGGGCAAAGTCCTTGTATCCAACCCCTTAGCATTGACCTCTTTCCCAATCCCCAACACTCTCATACTATAAATTTCAAGTTTGTTTGAAATATTATTTTAGTCCTTCATAATCTAAAAGCTCACTTTTGTTTTTCTACACATTATGATATGAGTTGATACAAGCACAAACAAAAATTATTAATTAACAGATACCATGCTATGTCTATTTACTTAAAATTCATGAAACTGAGTTGTGTTTCACAGGCATCTTAAAAATGAGTGAGGCTGTACTTATAAGCCACAAAGCAGAGTGATAGAGGGGGAAGAGGATAGACTGATAATGGAAATGTTAAAAAAATAAAAACTAAAGAGATGGCTGGCCTGTTGCCTGTATCCATGGTTTCAAAATGCCTTGATCATACATTTCAACTAGTTTGAAAAACAAAAATGAGCATAAACCTGCTATATGTAACTATTCATTTTTAACATTATCTATATATTTTCATTTTTAACCAGTATATCAAACTATCAAGGCACACTACAAACCTACAGTGAAATTCATCGTAACTGAGAGATGATATAAAATAAAAATTTTAAAATCTTTTACATTTGATTTTTTATATTACTTATCAGATCAGATATAGTATACAGTAGTTTTTTTTAGAAAAATATGTTATGTACCTATATAAAACTATGAGTAGATATAGCATTTTCCTGATGTTTTCTAGTATTGTGTTCAATTTTGCATATTATTTGAAAATGACCACAGGTCCACTTGCTGAGGATTAATTTCTAGTTGTAATGCAATAATATAGCTTATTTCATTTAACTGGATTAGAGAAATTGGAATATGATACATTACAATGAAAGCAAATGCATGATAACATGCCATTTTCTCTCTTTCCAAGTTATGACCATACACTCCTTCCTCTTCTGATATTCAGCTTTCTATATATCCTGTGGATACCATTGTAGATGCCTCATGACATCATATATGACCACAATGACCCTGGCAATAGGGATGAGTATCTTTCACATTGTTATGGTTTAGATATGAAGTATCCCCTCAAAGCTCATGTGTGAGACAATGAACAAACACTCAGAGGTGAAATGATTGGGTAATGAAAGCCTCAATCCAATCAGTGAATCATGTTCCTGATGAGATATAACTGAGTGGTAGCTGAAGGCCAGTAAGGGTATAGCTGGAGAAGTAGCTTATTAGGGGCGTGCCTTTTGGGTATATATTTTGTATCTCACCTAGTGAGATGATTTTCAGGTTAAGTACCTCCATACATATAATGTATTTAGGGTAGATGGTGTCTAATACATAGTAAGAATCACTGTAGATGGTGTCTAATACATAGTAAGAATCACTGTTAGCCATTATTATTTATTCTTACCCTAATCAAAAATCCATTGAGATAATTTGACATAAGAATGGATTGTTTCTCCTTCCCTAAATCATTCATATTTTATTGATATCTTTCCAACTGAGAAAACTTAATGGTGTTAAAAAGAATTCTGAATGGTATAATTTGCTAATTTGAGGTAATTTATATACCTTCTTTCTGAAGCATGGCTTGTCCATATCTCTTCTGCCCAATATAAACTCTACTAGGATAGGCAGGTTTTGTAGGCATTCATCATGCTGCATATGGCAAAGTATGGACTTCTTCTTCTTCTTCTTTTTTTTTTTTTTTTTTTTTTGGTACCGGGGATTGAACTCAAAGGCACTGAACCGCTGAACCACATCCCAGCCCTATTTTGTATTTTATTTAAGACAGGGTCTCACTGAGTTGCTTAGTGCCTTGCAGTTACTGAGGCTGGCTTTGAACGTGAGATTCTCCTGTCTCAGCCTCCCAAGGCACTGGGATTACAGGCATGCACCACCACACCTGGCTGGACGTCTTAATGGAAATTTTAAACCCACAATTTTCTTTTATTGGTTTAGTACCATGATTAATATTCTCCAAATAAACAAAGGAGAAAAAAGCATAAGTATCTCTAACATCAGACAGGCTTTTATTAATGTCATATCAAAAGCCATTTAACTATAATGTGGTTAAGACTGTCTTATTTAAACCAGGGTATGTCATAACACTGCTGTGGAAAAGGTGAATAGTTCACATTGAACTGCATGTTCAGTCTCTCATAATTAAACTTAGCAATATAAAATTCATTGTAGAGCTACATTTGATTCCTAATTGGCCTAAGACCTGAAAAATCTCTATATATGCAATTTGTTACTTGTAAATGAGTTCTGCTCCCAAAATGTGTAGCTAAGTTCAATTGTTTGAAATTAGAAAAATATTTTACTATAGAAACAAGGTGTTCTAAGATGTTAGGTACATTGGACAGCCCATGAACAATTTGCCCATAAATAACCTCTAGAAATAGTTCTATAGAATGCTACTAATACCTAATTATGATGCAGAAAAGTGTTTTCTGAAGTTAAGATTGGGATGCTAAGTCTTAAGTCTAAACCCTAAACTGCAATTTCCCCATTTCCCTGCTTCTTTTGTAATCCAATTTCTGTTCAGATGGAATCAAGCTTCCTTCATTTCAAGCCTATTATAGTTTAAAGCTGCAGCTTGGAAAAGGTAGGTACTGGAATGACTCTGAGGTATAACTAGAGAGGGAGGAAGACAATGGGGTTAGATTAAGAAAAACAACTGAGATTTTCTGTCTTATTTTTTCTTGTAGCTGCTTCTTTACATCAGTAGTCTCCAAAGTGGGGAGCATACTCCCCAGGCATAGTTAATGTAAAGCTTTGTAACATAGAAAAGCATACTAGAATCTCAAATTGTTTCTTTCTCCTTAAATATAAAAAATAAATTTAAACTTCTGGTATAAATGCATGTGTTTTAGTCAGCTTTTTTGCTGCTGTAATTAAAAGACCTGCAAGAACAATTTTAAGGAGGGAAAGTTTATTTGGGAGTTCACAGTTTCAGAGGTCTCAGTCCATAAACAGCTGGCTCCATTCCGGGGGCTGAAGTAAGGCTGAACATCATGGCAGAACAGACGTGGAGGAAGTGGCTCACATGATGATCAAAAAGGAGAGAGAGGGAGACTCCACTTGCCAGATACAAAATATATACCCAAAAGGCACGCCCCTAATAAGCTACAAATGTATTAGGAAAAAAAAAAGGTCAGATATGCTAAGTAACTTGTCCAAGTGTACCTAGGTAGTGGAATGAGGCACAATTAACAGAGCTTTGCTTATTGGGGATAACCACTTGTTGAGGGAGTTGAAAACCATTTCTGAGAACTAAAAAAAAATTAGTCAATGCTGACCATTTTTACTTAGAGCAATGATCAAAAGATGTAGGTGGATAAGGGGACAAAGATATTGAAAAATCACTCAGTAGTCACTTCTACATTCATTAAAATTTTCATTTAGCAAACCTTCATTAAGTATAAACTATGTGTCAGAAACAACAACAACAACAAAATAGGTGCCAGGAATACAATATACAGGATCTCCTTGGGGAGATCTCAGTATAGTAGAACAAACTGAAATAATTGTAATAAGATATGTTGAAAGGCAATATGTTTATATAACAAGGGCTATGATATCATCCCCTCCCACAGCAACTTTACAATGAATAAAAAGTAATCTATTTCTAAGTAAAACGGTGTGGAAGAGCAATTCAGTAATCAGTGTGAGATAGTTAATTGCATGAAGCAGTCTATAAGAGGTGGATTTTTGCTACACTTAAAAGACAAAGATAAGGAGCTGAGATTGGTAGAGATAAATGAAGCACCAGGGTAATACTTCTTCTGAAAGATAAGGCATGTAAAATGGGAGACAGGGACAGACTTTTGTACTTTGAGGAAAAATACACAAAGTGACTGCTACCTACTGTCCATGTCAGTCAATCTAATGGATATCTTTACATTCTAAAATCTCTTTATTGACAACTTGTAATCAGTTACAAGCATTTATTTAGTTACTTTAGTTGTGAATATTGGAGGGAAAATGTTGATTATTCTTCTTAAAGAATTAATAAAAATAAATGTGTACAATTTACAATAGTCATTTTTAAAGGAGCCAACCTAAGAAACATTTAAATTTAAGATGTAGTTAAAGTTATACTGGGCTTTTCCTACATGGCAGGCTCTGAAGAGGACTACATAAGACCTCCTTAGCTAAAGCTCATTTCCTCTATGGAATATTTTAGTACTTGATATTTTTTTCCAATAACATAATTCTTTGAGTTTCAAATGATTTTCAATGAATAAATTAGATATTTCTTCTAAGATACATAATTTATTACCATACATACAATATTTTATTGAAAGAAGCAATCAAACTCAACCAAGTTCAAGACCATTGTAGACAATGAGAGGCAACAGTTAGGCAAGGCAGGTAGAGCTAGTGTTGGTGTAAGTCTTATTTAGGGGAATGAAGAGAATTTATTCTACCTAAGCTTACTGTTGAAGCTTTGAACTATCTTCATGTTCTTATCATGTTCTCCTTGCACGAAGGCAAATCATGCAACTAGACACCTCTTTTGGAAACTAGAACCCAACTTTTTACTTATGTTTTCCATTAAGTATTTCTCTAATTCTGGGCCCGGGTGCTGTAGTGCACGTCTATAATCCCAAGCAGCTCTGGAGGCTGAGACAGGAGAATCATGAGTTCAAAACCAGCTTTAGCAACATAATGAGGCACTAAGCAACTCAGTGAGACCCTGTCTCTAAATAAAATACTAAATAGAGCTGGGAATGTGGATCAATAGTTGTGTGCTCCTGAGTTCAATCTCTGGTATGCCCCCACCAAAATATTTCTCTAATTCTGAAAAGTAGACCTCCTCCCCAGCCCTACTGATCCAAAATACCTACTCTGTTATGTTTACATGACTTTCCTGACTAACCAGAAACCTATAATAATTTTGGATTGTGTCATTTTAGTTCTCATTCTAATCATAAAAATTTGAGATCATTATACTCTACAAGTAATAATAAATACCATTTTTCTCTTCTTGAATAGTATACCTCTTTATCTTTAGAACATGTATCATCTCTTAGGGGATCTTGTCTAATTTTCATAGGAAGAAGAAATATCTGGCTTGCAGGGTGTTTAGAGTACAGTGATGACAGCCCGTATGCCAATTTCACAGGCATTGCAGCCTCAGTCATACGCTGTACTGTAAACGGCAGCATATGGCTGGAGAGTCATAGCAGCAGGATAACACGGTAGTGCCCAGATCCCAGCTGTAGGCACACAAAGAAAGTTTTGATGCTGCTATCCATATCCCTCCTTCTCATGAGCAACAAAAAGGATGACTACTTAAGATTCTGTTGTCTTAAAGGCTTTATTAAGTTATTGCCCAAGGTAGGGAAGGGATATTATTGTCTACATATGTTTGCCAGAATCATGCAGCTTCTCTATTCTAGCTCTCTTAGCAGGTGTCACTTTAAGTACTTATTCTAAATGGAACACAACTGGGAGACATCAAAAAGGGCACTGTTGACAACTGTCATAGCAGGTTCCAGCTTGAATAGTAACTGAGCAGAAGGTCTCTCTCCAGAGCACTTCAGATCATCCTAATAGTAGCATCATTTCCACTAGGAACCCAGCTTCTACCAGAAAGAAGTGCTGGGAAATAGTGCTGCTGGTGAAATCTGATCTCCTCACTGGAAATGCTCCACTACACAAGATTTCCTATGAAATTAGGTATGGTGCAGTTAAAAAATCTCTGATTATTAGGCAAAGCTGCAATATTTGAAGGAAGCACATAATGCACATGTATGTAAATAATGTTAAGTGGATATATGCCAAATTACTTTTATTTATACCTGGTTTATATTTGAAAATATTCTAAAGACTTTTCATCACATAAATAGAATGAAAACCCATTAATTGTTTAAATTTTGCATTAAGCCAATAAATAAAAGACTAATTTACTAAATACTAAAATTACATTTTAGATGAATAGGTTAAGGTTTAGATTATTAATGTTGATGTTTTTGTCTGGATTATGATTCTTGTCAGTTTAGGAGTTCTATTGTTGCTGTTACTGTCATTCATCACGATGGAACAGGAGAATTATCATCAGATACTAAAATGGAGGAGTCCATTCAAGTGACTATTTTCAGATAAATCTTTTAAGATATTTATGGTAAGGTAACTCTACAAACCAAATATGGGAAAAGAACACTGATTTTCTCCTTTCTCAGGTTTAGCAATCTATAAAATAGAGCTACTGTAATTTCAGCATGGTTCTAAGAAGAAAAGGTATTACTGAGCATGCTATATTATAAGTTTCTGAAAGATACCTGTTGTGCAGATATTCGTGTTTATAAACTTTAAATGTGATATAAAAATGTTTCTAGTGTAAAATTTTTTATCATCTATAAAATATATTTATCTAGCGTCCTTATGTAGAAATTTTTGAATTACAGATGAGATACTCAAACAATTGGTTTCCTCTCATTTTAAGCTACTACTTATCTACTATAAGAAAAGTACATACACACACACACACACACACAAACCATAAGAACCAAAATCAGAAATATTTGTATTCATAACAAATATATACTTTTTCATAAAGAATAATATACAATTATATTTTATTTTTTTAAACAATTTTTAGTTATAGATGGACACAATATCTTTATTCTGTTTATTTATTTTTATGTGGTACTGAAGATCAAACCCAGTGCCTCACATGTGCAAGACAAGTGCTCTGCCACTAAACCACAACCCCAGCCCAAGAATTATATTTTATTTTTACTGTTAATATTCTTATTTGATTAGGAGAAAATTATGACTTCTTTTGGACAATTTGTAAATGTTGAGTCAATATAAAAATATTAAAGTCCTACATAAAATAAAACTGTAAACAATAGAGTTTTCTTACGTGTTTATGAAATATATTAAAATATAAACTCCAGGCAAACTTTCATGGAGAGCAATGCACTGCATAACAACATTTTGGTCAGTGATAAACTGAACATACTCCATGGTCCCTTAGACTGTAACACATAGTAATATCGTAGCTATCTTAATGTTCACTCTGATATCCATACAATATATTTCCTAATGTGTTTCTCAGCATGTGTCCCTGCAACTAAAAGATAGAAGACTATAATTAGGTATTTCCTTTTGTAACTCAATTCCTTTGTATGGATTCCAAAAAAGCCCTCAAGCCCTTGTGTCACATTTCATTGAGAAAAGAGCCATTCAAAAGTCCCTCCCAGTTTGTTCAAAAGGCCAATAAATATACATTGTCCCAGATCTATCTTTTTCATTATATTGTCCATTAACAATGGTGGAAATATCCTTCTTCCTATTAAAAGGTAATATGAACTGCTGTGTTCTAGAACCCATTTATTTTCTCCCATCCCATGTTTTCTAATTGTCTTTTTTATACTGAGTGTTCATCATTCTTCTCTAATGAAATATTCCAAAAACATACAAACTTTCCATAGTGATTCTCACTTTAAGATAGACAAAACCATCTCCTATCACATTCAGAATACCATTGGCTTTCTCTTCTCTCAAACAAGCTCAAACTTCTTGAAAAAAAAAAAAATATGCTTCAATTTCAGCATGTCCCTTATGGCTCCAAAAACTACATTTATAAGACCACCAATAACCTCCAATTGCAATTGATTAAATTATACTTAAATCTCCCACCCTCTGGCCGCTCTCCCATCCCTTTCTATTCAACCTGAGTAATTTTTTCCCCTAAGTGTTACCTTTTATTTCTAGTACTCCAAATATCATTTACGTGGCAGTGACACACATTAATTTATGATATATATCTATCATCTATCTACCCACCTATTTATCCATCCATCCATCCTTCTTTCCATCAACTTGTTCCTTATCACATTTCTCCATCTCAATAAATGGCAGCACTGATTATTCAGTTACTCATCTTCAAAAACTGCAGACATTTTTTAACAAAACCTTGTTCTCTTCCACAGCCCCATGTAATTCACCAAGAAATGAACTTGATCAACTTACACACACACACACACACACACACACCTCCATCTTCACAACACAAGTTCAAGTGAATTTCTCACAAGGCAGCCCGAGTAACCTTGTAAAAAAAATAAGGAATTATGTACCCCTGTACCTAAAATGGTTTCCCATTTAAATAAGATGAATATTATCTTGGCTAATAAACTCCCATGGTTTCTAATCACTTTAATCTCCACTCAATAGAAGACAATTCCAGGGGACATTCTGGAAATTTCTATTCCTCCATCAAGTCTCTTTAGAATTTTATTAGAATATTACTTCTTATACTGCCTGGTTCAATATAAACTAGGTTCATCTATCCTTTTCTAAACCCCTATTTTGCATTACAATTCTTATCATTATTTGTAATTATACTTTGTAGTATCCGTTTAATTAAAATGGACATTTTGATCACTAAGTTTTAGGAATACTTGCAGTTATGTTTACGTTTGTTTGTTGTTGTTTTTTTTTTTTTTACTACTTTATTTTGTTTAACTCTGCTTAATACTTGGCACTCTCTTGTTTTTACTAAACATTTGTCAAATAAATCTTTTAGCAAAATCCCAGTAGTAAAGTATATTAAGGTGAGCTTCGGTATAATTCTACCACAAAATAAACAACAAAAGATGCATAAAAATACACATACTGATTCCAAGCTATTTCATGAGCTATATTTGTTCCATCATAGTCTTTGTACAATGGTTAGTAATGTAAGCTCCACGTGTTCCCAGTCTATTTTAAAAATGTACTATAGTCTCTGTGTTAAATCCATTAAGACTACATAAAGTAATACCCATAAAGACATTGACAGAATATGGTAATAAAAAAAAGACATAAAAAGGCAAAAGGCAGTATAAATTATTCTTAAAAAAAAACTTAAACAAGATTTTTTATTACTGTTATAATTACTTATTTGAAGCTGGATCCAATAAAAACTTAATGAATTCTTACATCTTATTAAAGATCTTGTTAATTATACAATTTCTACCCAAAAGAAAAAAAAAGTTTCTATTTGATTAACTGATAACCAGAATTCTTGCTATTATAAAACACATATCTCTTTACTTGCTGAATGCAATATCTGCCCATCTACTTTTTTGATTTCTCATAATGCTAATTGAAAGCTTTATTAAACACTTAAAAAGAAATTAAAACAACAATAGTGAAAATTGACATAGAACATGGTCTAAATGTCTGCCCTTGGTAAGTTAAAGAACAGATAATTAGTCCAACAAGTATTTATTATTCATAACAAAAATATACAATAAAATAAAAAATCCTTTATATCAGTTTCTATAAAATGTACATTTTCCTGTAGAAGCTTCCTAGTACACTAAAAAGTCAGAATTGTAAAACATATATGAAAGTAGCCATGGATAGTTATTTGATTACAAAAACTATCTTATAATCTAGTATTTGGTTATAAAGTTAGGACTAGAATTGACCTTCTCTGCTTTGGTTAAATTTAAGAATATATGAAAGTTGTCTTTAAGCCACATATTCAACAACATTTATTATTATTTGTGTTTTTGATGATTTTCATTGTAATCAGAATGAAATAAAATTTCAGTGCAGTTTTGACTTACATTTCCCTAAATGTTAAAGATGTTGAACATTTTTATATATTGGTTGGCCATTTTTATATCTTCTTTTGAGAAATATCTGTTTAGTTTCTTTGCCCATTTGTTGATTGTGTTTGTTTGCTTGCTTGCTTGATATTTTTTTGCATTCTTTATATATCCTGGATATTATTTTATAAACAATTTTTAAATAAGAATGTGAATTTTGGCTCTTGAATTAGATTTAAATTTGTTGTATATTCCATTTTTCCAAGAAAGGTATTTTCACTAAGAATTTAAATTTGACGACATTATAAGAGAAAAAAGAAATAAAAGAGAAAGACTGCTTACAGTAGTTAAATTTTATACACAAGTTCTAAAAAACAGACAGCTGATAGGTAATTGTGTCATGCTCAAAGGAATTAGGAAAAAAAATATTTTTATCTTTTCTCTCATTCTTTTGTCAAAATTAAGATCATTTCTGTTTTTCCTGAACATGACAAATCAAATAGCATTCCTACACACCTCTTTGATTTTCCTAAAAATGTACTTTTTTTCTTCACATATTTGCATTTGAACTATATGGTTTGAACATCATAATTTTGAGGTCGAGTAGGTCTGGGTTTAATATCCTTTGAGCAGTTAATTAGTCTTCTCATTTATAAAATGTTGACAGTAATACATAACTCAAAATTGTTGAAAAATTGAAATGAGATGTTAAAAGCTATAAAAAATCTTCAGTTCATTTATTCAGGGTTTACTTGGTACTAGTTGTCATATTTTTCTTCCATCTCTTCCATTTTTTCCCATAGAAAAATTGCCCTAATTCCTAAATCGAAAAATGCATATCTATTCACACTATGCACTACATTTCAACTTCTTCATTTGTATTTAAATAAGTATTCTCAAAAAGGGCATTTTCAACAACATTTTTGTCCTTCCTATGGATATTTGAAAACTTTTAGTATATGATAAATTATATACTATATGGACTTCTAAAAACTACATGTGTGCTTGTGTGTATATGTAGATGGGCAGAGGTAGAGATAGAGATTGATTCTAACATTAGCGATTTCACTTTTAAAATGCAATGCCAATCTCTCTGACAGTCAAAAAATGATGACCTAACAAAAGTAATTTCAAAAGATCAATCTTTGGTCATTGATGGAATTTCAGTTTTCAAATAGGATATCTGAACATGTACATACACTTTTGAAGACAGGAAATAGTTTTTCAAAAGAGTAACATAACTTTTTCAAGTTGAGTTAAAAAGATTTATGTCAAAAATCTTCCCAAATTAAAAAAAAAAAAAAAGTCATTATATATTGAGCAAGAGATATTTGGGGAGAAAATATTCTGTTTTATGACACCATACTACACACATACATATAATTCTCTGTGTCTCCAAACATATATACATTGATGCAAATATATGTGTGCTTACAAGATTGTTGGAAAAATTGTGTGTGTGTAAACATCTTTTAATGCAGTTTAAAGCATGACCTAGATATCACAAGCCATATATTGTTTATGTTGATTATAAGAGCATTGCTATATATTTATGTCAACTATTATATTTGTCCATAAGTAATTATAATTTATTTTAATATAAACATTTCCATTTTTCCTACTTATACTGTTAAAAAAACAGTCCTAGACTATAAAAGCAATCAGAATTAATAAGTTCATTCTTTCAAAAAATATTTATTTACTTATTTAATTTTTTGTAGTCTGGGGATGGAACATAGGGCACTGTGCATATGAGGAATGCACTCTACCAACTGAGCTACCAACCAATCCCCAGTGGATTTGTATTAGCTCTGAACAATATGCTCTATACCAGGTCTTAATGAACTGTGTAAGAGGCTGAGTGAGATATGATAAAAAGCCACACTACCTTTGCATGTTCAGGCTTTGTGGTCAAATAGTCACACCTCTGTTGTAACCCCTGGCTTGCTAATTCAGCACCAGGAAATTCACTTAACCTTTCTCAGATTTACTAGCTAATGTGAAAATTGGGAGTAAAAATGGAAACTAATTCATAGGGTTGTCATCACAATTTAAACAAGGCAATTTAGTTAGTTGTTAAAACAGTGAGGTTACGCCGAAAGTAAAAATATTTTGAGTGGAACATGAAGCACTTAGCCTCAACCCCCATGTAATCTCTTCTTAATCCAGCAGTACAGATATTCCTAATATGTCAGATTCTTTACCTTTATGCTCAAATTTCTATAATAACTTCCGTTCAATAAAATCCAAAATCTATATATATGATCCTCCAGACCTTGTTTACTCCAGCCTCAGCCATTATATTCTTCCCCTCGTGTTATTCCTCCTTTCTTCTGATATAACCAGTGAACTCCAGATATGGATCATTGCACTAATTTTTCCCCTAAACCCTGAATATTTCCACCAGTGCACCCCAAAACTCCTAACCATCTTTTTTTTACCCACCTAACCATTATTTGTACCCACTATTCTGGTCTCTATCTGCTTCCTTTTCTCTCTTTCTCTTCTTTATTCCTTCCTTCCCATTCACCTTTCTTTCTTTCTTTCTTTCCTTCTTTATTTACCTCAAGCATTTTAAATTATTGAGATATTATCTGTTTACATTCTCCAGTTTATTTGCAATGATTTGGGGTTATATATTGCAAATGGCAGTGCTCAATAAGTCTTTGGTCTATTAATAAGTCTGATGACATTAAGTTTTAGGAATTCTCAAGTCACCAATTACACAAGTTCAAAGACAGAATCTTGCACACTTATTCAGTAAAATGTAATAATTGGTTTGTATCTATTGGTAAAACTTCAGTTGAAAAGTACATGTCTAATAATCTTTTTATTTTGGGGGGGGTGTGTAGCAGGAATTGAAACTAGGAGCACTTAACCACTGAAACACATCCCCACCCCTTTTTAATTTTTAAGACAAAGTCTCACTAAGTTAATAAGGGCCTCACTAACTTGCTGAGACTGGCCTTGAACTCCTGCCTCAGCCTCCAGAATCATTGGGATTACAGGTGTGCACAAAATCATTGGGCTTTAATAATCTTCTATGAAGTACTCTATAGTATAAATATATAATTTCTAATATTGATAGCATTAAATTTAAATACTATTAATATCATTCATGTTACAGAATTACTATATTCTATAAATATTATAATATTAATATTAGATATTCATAATATTTTACTTATATAGTGTAAAAATTTATAATTATTAAAATTTCATTTATGAAATATTGCTGAGTAAGATGAAAATAAACTAAAACCATTATTATTTTTATTTAAAGATACAATTAGCATATCAGCATGGATGGACAGTAATTGAAAGACTTTCTAAAATAAAATACATATATCAATGAAGCAATTTATATGACATTTTAATCAAAAGCAATAGAAAACAATTTTATACATTTATTCTCATTATAAATGTAGTTGTGCCTGTTTTTCAATCCTTTAATGAAGTGCATTATATGATTTTGTATTTTTGTACATTGCACATGAACAAAGTTTAGAAAAGATGACCCTATCTCTGGATCAAAGGTGGGCTTCAGTTGCTTTACCAATCTATATTATCATATTTCTTTCACAGCAGTCAGTTTAAGGACTGATGCATAACCCAACCTAAGTCAATATATGCATCCTATTCCCTGGACACCAGAAGTAGCATAGGATGAGCCAGCAAACAAACTGGTCCAATAAGAGGGAAGCTTAGAACTCATGCTAGGTGGATTCCAGGTAGCATGTTGTATGGTAGCTAAAGAACAGTTGTAGCAATTGTAACTGCCATGAGGGAAGCCTACAGACATCTCATTGTTTTTCAAGGAATGATTTTTTAATCCCATTCTTTTTTTTTTTTGGTGTCGGGGGGATCCAAATCAGGGGCACTTAACTACTGAGACACATCCCTAGCCCCCATGAGCACATTCTTTTCCTAAAATGCTAAAAGATTTTGATCAATGTTGTTAACTCAATGTAAAAGAGGGAAAAAAATCTATCAAAATTTTAAATGCTACTTGGTAGAATTAAATTTGCAGATTACGTAAAATGATAAAGTACTTTGTTTCCCTTCCCTAGCCATAAAAGTTGGATGACTAAAATAAAAGGTTCATTTCTAATTCAAGGAAAAAAATGTGTGTATAAGAGGTGAGGTGTGTGTGTAAAAAAAAATTAGGAAAGAAAAGAGAAAACAGAAAGGTAATTAGGCAAATATAAATAATCTTTGGGTTATTCACTGTTTCACTTTACCCTTCTTTTGGGAAGGTAATTAGGAACTGATTGCATTCTCAGAATTACTAGAGATGCAGCAGATGGCTTCTAAAATATTCTCAAATTAAAACATAAGTTTAGTGTGTTCTCTGACAACAGAAATCATAAAATTTTAGATTATACACTCACTCTTGTTTCCACAGATGTAATTCAAGAAAAATAAGTATGGTATTGTATTGAAAAGGCTCTCATCCTGAGCACTGTTATTCTAATGAAACACAACTTAACCAAGAAACAAATGATCACAGTTGTAGGTATCTTGCTAAAACTCATACATCTTTTTATACACTTATATTTCAAAAATAAATATTCAAACTAAGCAATAAAATTCAAAATTCAATGAAGACAAATGTAAATTTGTAACTTTATCAAATGTTAGGCTAGGATTGAGAAAAATCTTTTAGATCTCAGATTCTACTTATTATAACACTTAGAACAAGTAAATCATTTATTATGTATTTTTTAAATGCCTCGGGTAACATTTATTACTTATTAGGGTTGCTTAAAGAATTATTTAAATCAAACATTAAAATATTCTTGAAAATTGCCATATGCTATTATGACAGCTATAATCTAAATTTTAAACATATTTTTTTTTTAACTTCTTGAGTGTTTCATTAAGATTCACATATGTTGCAAGAAAATACTTCCCAAGTGCTCTAGAGTTGTTACTTCTAGGGCCTTTGTTATTGTTCAACCCAGGATAAATCATTAAAAGAATCTGGCCTTCCACCTCATCATTTGTAAAAGAGAAGAGAGGAAATATTTAGATCTAATAACTGCTAAATTTTTCTACAGTCTACTTACAAAATGAAGCCACATATTGGGCTTAAGGAAGTAAATCTACCTATTTTTGACTATACTACATATTTAAGTTGTTTTCATAATCTGACCTGTGAGCAAGTTTCTGTCTTATATAGTGCATTGTATATTTAGTTAAATATTTACCAACAGTTTTTTTCCTCTTAAAGCTTATCTGAAATTTCACATGTTAGCAAGCCTAGAGTTGTCTTTTTTGTTGTTGTTTTGTTTTTCCCCTCAACTATGGTTTATATGAGAGTTCATAGGCCATATTTCTCTTTTGATTTCTACCTGATTGAGACAATTTGCATGACTGATATAACATTTATTTATTCATTGAATGGTGCTCAATTGCTGTAGTGTTAAAGCTCTATAATAATAAATGCAGGGTGACTGTTTGATAATAGCTTATCATCTCTCAACTACAAATGTATATAAGTTAGAAAAATAGATATTTAGTTGTATATCTGTGTGTGTTTGTATGTTGAAGTTGAGGTGTATTGTGCTCTTTAGTTTCAATGCATGGTCCACATGTTACACAATCTGGGAGGAGACAAATGTGCAGAAAAATTATCTTCAATCCTATTATAAATCTTCATCTGGTCAACAGCCACTATATCAAATCTCTTCAGTGTGTATATGACCTAAACTTTGGAAATTCATACTTAGGTCTGTTCATTACATAAGCCAAAACAGAAATACGTACATTTCCTGAACTTTCTTTGTTCTCCTTTTAAATAAATGATTATGACAAAGAAAATGAAATTGAATAATCTGTCTTTTGTGTAGAGCATAGAATGCAGGATGACCTTATGTTATCTTTAAAATGTGGTATTGAAAATAAGGACCAAATATTAGGTAATCCATTTAAAGAATTGGTGTAGAAAAGAATGAAATTTAGCTGCTTGTTTTATCCTGGGAATATAAATTAACTGAACATAGTGGCCCTTGAAGAGGGATTTGTTTAACAGCTTTTTAGGGATATTGAAGACATGAGAGTTTGGGATGCATAAAAAAATGTAGAAAGATATTTTCACATGCATTGAACATTAATATATGTACTATTCCATAAGATGATTTGCTTAATCCACAATAATATCTAAAGTGTTCAAAATTAACTTACAAACAAATATATGATAGAGTGAGACAGAGAAAAATAAATCTGCTCTACAGAATAAGAGATATAGGAGGAGTCCATTATTATACTGTCTCTCTCTCTCTCTCTCTCTCTCTCTCTATATATATATATATATATATATATATATATATATATATACACACACACATATATATATTTCTTGTACAGGCATAACTCTTGTACATTAGATAAGCATATATAGTAGATAGGCAAATATATTTATTACATATTATATATATTAAATATGCACTATATATACATAGAATAGGAATAAAAACCTGAAGACTAATTCAAACTAAATTTTTTACTCAAGGTCACGTCCTCAAATGGTACTGGAGAAGGCAGAGATTTTGCTTTTTAATTTCTGCAGTTCAATTTTACTCTAATGTATTACAATGAATATGTATTGCTTTTGTAATTTAAAAAAGTAAGTTTTTAAAAATGGCCCTGAATTATATTTTGGATGTTTTCATTTTATTCAAAGTATGTTTTGCAATATGTATGTTTTGAGCCTCCTAAAAACATTTGAAATAAAATTATTTTAATGGCTTCAAGGCTAACTGGTGGTATTTTTTCTGCAGCATCCATGTGAAACGTCTACAAAGCTCAGCTTCCCAGCTTTTGTATAAACACTCAGAGGACCCTGGAGTGATCAGTGGTATCATTACATTACTGCTTAATAGCACATGCTGTTGATACATTAATTGCTTTATTGACTATTTTAAAAGTTTACGACCTCATCTGTATTCCAATTTGACCTTGTTTTGCACTTTTTCTAGTGAATCACCACATTCAACAACCTACATAATGTGTATTATACTAATAAATTTACAAAATGAAAAAAGTCAGATGATATGCACCTCATTATTTTTTTAATCAACTAAATCATTGTTAGGCAGGATTTATATTGCAAAGAACTGCATAATCTGAAAACTGTGATACTACAGATTCATGATTAGAAAAGATGTTCCACATTTTTTATAATTTTCTTTTAAATAATAATTACCAGATGAAGTGGCTGGACAGCATACTCATGATTTAAATCAAGAAAAGTGGCTCTAAACTTCAGTAGATATTTTATTTTAAAATTCCTAATGAATTAATAATATGCTCCATGATACCACAAATATCTGTTTAAAAGTATTTTTTAAGTGGGAATTTCACTTCTAAAACTTGGGCAAAGTCCAGTGCTTCCCAAGAAATAAAACTGATTGAGGGAAAGTATATAGGCTCCTTGAAGCTATGGAAATTCGATTATTTGCAAGATGAAAATAAAATTTTGCATTTTGAAGACCACCCTTTAATACATAGTCTCATGTTTCTACACTAAAATCTCACATTTAGCAAATTTCCCAGTTCCCATTTCTTTCCATTTTCAAATGTCTAAGAAAAAGAAATTTTAAAAGTTCCTCATACAGTTAATCCTTCACTAGGCATCATTTGGAAAGTTAGTGAATTTTGTGTTCAAAAAGGAGTCACACAGGTATTACACTCCAAGACAGAAAGGATTACATAGACTTTTGATCTCTTTACTGAATTTTCATTATTTAAGAAAACCATTCTATATAATGTTCTGAATGCTTAAAAAGTAGTTTAGAAAGTAGGATACCCATAATATTTATCATATGTAATATAAATTAAGGAACAGGGCAAGAATACCAATGAAATAATGAGAAAAGAGTTATTGGAATTAGAATTTGGGGGCTGGGTACAGTAGGGATATTTATGTATTCTATTTCATTTTACAGATGAAGAAATGAATGCCCAGCATCATTAGATAACATGTCCATAGTGTTAGCATTTGAATAGAGGTAGAGCCACGGTAAACTGAACCTTGTGCAGAGCTTTATTACTAATTGTGATTGCAGAGGAGAACATGGCGAGCCATTCCACAAAAATAAATGATGTGCAAAGTTGCTAACATATTAAAGAGATACTTTTGTTCAGAAAACATGGTTGGAGCAAATGCCAAGAAACAAAGAGGTCACTAGGAACATAGGTGAGTCTTCCAGAAGGAATTTTGGGAGAAAAAATTAAAAATTACTCATTTCCTAATCATGCTGAATAGGTATTGGTGTCAATATTCAGTATATTGCAAATCCTGAACTGATGACGTATTCATTTGAAACAATATAAAACAAGTAGAATGCAGAATATTTTAAAAATCATTTAACTCGTTTATGGATTTTATTTGTTAAGTTAGCAAGAAATGTATTCCACATCCTGACCATCAAAATCTCAAATGTAGTTATGAGATGGGACAGTCACATTGCTATTAGAGACAGACAAGTTCCTTAATATAAAGACTTCAGCCATTAACTAAACTCCAATGTCATTTCATTTTTCCAATGTTTCACTTCCTATGATCTTACAAATACATTTATTTGAGAAACAGAATAAAATTTATTTCTCAACTAATTTTATCACGTAATGAATGCCACTTCCTGATTGTAGAAATAGGACTTTATGAAATTACTCCCTGCCCCTAAGTCTTTTTTTATTCCACCTCTTTACCAGAAAGTCTTTCATCTCTGCTTCAGCTTTAAATCATATTTTTTCATGAATAATGAACTAACAATTCTGTGTACTTGTGAATTATTTTAGATATCTAAATTATTGTTAAAATTTATATTCTCACTTCATGTGACAGAGTGTCTAATTGACTATGCACTTGGTATAGCAGCCACTTCCTCAGACTCTCACAGAATATTAAAGAACAGAGTAAGACATCACACAACGGGGACACAACAAATGTACCAAGGAGGGCTACTGCTTCAGACAGGCAGTATTTTACCTGCATTGTAGAATAATTCAGAATTACTGAGTGGCCCGCGGAGGGGCAGAGCTGCCAACCACACCTGCAAGGTAGGCGGGCCTGCGACCCGCCGGCAGAACAGGCGCAGCGGCCTGCGGAGAGGCAGAGCCGCCCCCTCTCCCCCGTGCCTGCAAGGTAGGTGGAACTGTGACCACACACAGAACAGGCCCAGCGGCCTGCTGAGGGGCAGAGCTGCCCCCCACCCCCCCGCGCCTGCAAGGTAGGCGGAACTGTGACCACCGACGGAAAAGGCCCAGTGGCCCGCGGAGGGGCAGAGCTGCCAACCACGCCTGCAAGGTAGGCGGACCTGTGACCCACTGGCAGGACAGGCCCAGAATTCCGCGGAGGGGCAGAGCTGCCCCACATGCCTGCAAGGTAGGCGGACCTGCGACCACCCACAGAACAGGCCAGACCTGCAACCGACAGACAGAACAGGCCCAGCGGCCTGAGGAAGGGTAGAGCCGCCCCCCCCCCACGCCTGCAAGGTAGGCGGACCTGCGACCCACCGGCAGAACAGGCCCAGCAGCCTGCAGGGGGCAGTGCCGCTGCCCGCGCCTGCAAAGTAGGCAGAACTGCGACCACCGACAGAACAAGCCTAGCGGCCCACAGAGGGGCAGAGCCAACGCCCGCGCCTGCAAGGTAGGCGGACCTGTGACCGACCGGCAGAACAGCCCCAGTGGCCTGCCAGCGTGGTAGGCACATTGCCCCAATTGGAGGAGGGGCAGAGCCGCCGCCCGCGCCTGCGAGGGAGACTTTGCAACTATACAAGAGCAATATAAATATATAGGGGGAAAATTCAATAGCACAACAGTTTCACCAAGTAGAAAGAAACACGAACAGTATGAAGAGACAAGGAAAGAAAGGACCACAAGCAATGCAGGTCAACTCAACGTTAGAAGAGGTAATAGCTGCAGCAGATGGAATGTCAGATAAAGAATTCAGGATATACATGCTTCAGATGATCTGGAGTCTCAAGGAAGACATCAAACAGCAAAATCAGACAATGAAGGATCACTTCAACAATGAATTACATAAACAAATCCAAGAAGCAAAAGATCAACTATACAGGGAGATAGAGGTTATAAAAAACAAACAGAAATCCTAGAAATGCAGGAAGCAATAAACCAACTTAAAAACTCAATTGAGAATACTACCAGCAGAGTAGAACACTTAGAAGATAGAACATCAGACAATGAAGACAAAGTATTTCAACTTGAAAAGAACATAAACAGCTCAGCAAGACTGTTAAGAAACCATGAGCAGAACATCCAAGAAATATGGGATAACATCAAGAGACCAAATTTAAGAGTCATTGGGATACAGGAAGGGATAGAGTTTCAAACCAAAGGAATGAGCAATCTATTCAATGAAATAATATGAGAAAAATTCCCAGACTTGAAGAATGAGACAGAATCCCAAATCCTAGAAGCCTATAGGATGCCGAATGTGCAAAATCATAAGAGATCCACACCTAGACACATTATAATGAAGATGCCCAACAGAATTACTGTTCCACTACGAACGTAGGCCATTTTCTTAGAAGAAACAAATAAATTACTCTGGAATAGCCATTTCAAAGGCTGATGAAAAGTAAAATTTTTAGAATATAGCATTATATTAAAAGTGTCTGATTTTTTATAGATAAAAAATATCATAGTTACTTAACATGGAAAAAATAAAGTGTTGCATGTTTCTTTGGCTTGTTTTTTTTTTTTTTTTTTTTCAGTAATTGTTTGCAAAGTTTTTAACTTCTTATCAAATTCTGATAATAGTCCAGTGAATGGCTTCATTAATATAAAGACCAAACTGGTTGAGGTTTAAAATAATAATCTTATCTGTCTCTAAAACTTTCAGGGTATGATAGGATAAAGTTCTACAACTCAGAATATTTTAAACAATTACAAGCAACAAACTCCAAGCATTAGTCATTCCCAGACTGGTGAACACACAGGAGTCACAGAATTTTTTTTTTTATTACACTCTATTTTTTTCCCCTCTGTTTTTTTTTTTTTTTTTTCTCAATAGGACGTTATGTTAGGGGACAGACAAATGTGAATGATTAATATTAGATATGGAAAATGACAAACCTAAAAGTACTGAGACCTAGGAAAAGGGGAGTGAGAAGGAAAGTCATACATTGAAAGGATTGATCCTTTCCCAATACATTCTTACCCAGTGATAAAACAAACCCTGAGGAAGAGGTGTCCATCAAACCTGGAAAGGCAATCTCTAGGAAGAGGCCAAAGCATTAATCCTTCCGTAAACAAATCCTTTCCAGATATCAACTACTGACCCCAGGCCTTCCATTAGGTCCAGTAAAATAAATCCCAGAAACTGACCACTGACCCTAGACTCCC
Source organism: Marmota flaviventris (assembly GCF_047511675.1). Lineage (NCBI taxonomy): Eukaryota > Metazoa > Chordata > Mammalia > Rodentia > Sciuridae > Marmota > Marmota flaviventris. Next base: position 108,653,173 of record NC_092501.1, on the reverse strand, counting down.
TCCTATTTCACCCCATAAAACAGACCCCAAATTCCTAAGCACTAAAACTGACCCATTCACTGATTGATAGAACAAACTCCAAATTCCTGGGTGCCCAAAGAAAATTGATTGCTCACTAGACCACCTCTAAGAATAACCTATAGAAGCCCAGGCCCTTTCTTTGTTTGGAGGCTCAGGAAATTGGGTCCTATAACAGCATAATTTCGTCCCCATATCCCCTGTTCCTGTGTGAAACTTTATTCATGAATAAAGCACTGAGCTGATTTGTGAAGTTTGCATTTGTCACAAGTCTTTTTGTGCTAACAATCAGAACATAAGGTTAAGATAATAATTCAATAAAATGGGCTTAAGGTGCTCACCCACACATGGTTTCTTTTCCAAGAAACAATTTTCCTTCAGCCTTGCCTGGCCTAAGTAGACAGGATGTGTCATATTCCTTGGCAAACTATCTGTTAACTGCAGGAGAAATACAGGCCAAAGATAATGTGAATGGGAAAACCCCAAGAGACTTTTGTGACCAGACTCTGAATCTCTGGGAGATAAGGATAGTTTCTCTTAACCATGAAATCTGTAAGAATGAATGGTTAAGAATCCAATTAGAAGCCATGCATGGTATGGTGGTGCACACTTGTAATCTCAGTGGCTTGGGAGGCTGAGATCACAAGTGCAAAGCCAGCCTCAGAGGCAAATTATCAAGGTTCTAAGCAACTCAGTAAAACCCTGTCTCAAATTAAAATGCAAAAATCAGTTCATACATTTTGACTCTAAATGTTTGTGGTTTCTAAATAAAAGCAAGAGGATGAAAGTTGACAGTTTCATGCTAAGTATTATATAGAGCTGTGGAAAGTGATGTGTATACAACTTTGACCAAAAAATTATTAAAATAAATTATTTTTGCAAAATGATCTACTGCCATAATCCATATATTACACAATAAAAGACCAACACAAAAACAAATAAATAAAATAAAATACAAAAAAGGACTGGGATGTAGCTCAGTGGTTAAACACCCCTGCGTTCAATCCCCTGTAACAACAACAACAAAAAGGCAAAATAAAACAAAGAATCCAATTAGAACCTGTTGCCATGGGCCAAGGTAACCTAGAGTTGCCATGACAGTAGGTACTTGAAAACCCACCCTGCTATCAGTCAAGAATAAAGAGGGGGACTTGGGCAGAACTCTCTGGAAATTTCTCTGGGATCACCAATAAAATTGGAGTGCAGGAAAAACACATTGTCCCTTTTCTGTTTGAAAGGATCTACTCTTTCCCTTGAGAGTGTCCCCTTCCCTTTTCCTATCCCTTCAATAAACTCATTCCCATTACTCTGAGTGGCATGTCTGAAATCTTTCTGATTTGTTCACAAGAATTGGAGTTTGGAGGGGGGTCTTCACATTGCCTCAGTTTCTCAGAAGGCCCCATCTCTGCAACAATTACACTTGAATATTATGTATTACTAAGATGAGTTAATAAAAAAAGATTTACACTCAGAGATAGGAAAAAATGTGCTCTAAATGTATAATAGGAATTGTAATGCATTCTGCTGTCATATATAAATAAAAAAGAAATATGCCAAACAAACAAAAGTTTTAAAACTACATTTGTGGCAGTTAAGAAAATGCAAGAAACACATAAGTATTATGAACAAATTTTGTGGCAAACAGTTGACAGCAGTTTCTCCCTTATATGCTAAGAGAACTTGGATTTCTGAAGAGGGCAAAAGTCTCCACACTGTATTTCTAATAAAATACTGACTATGTTTGTTTATATTTTCTCTTTTCATCATTGTTCAGATAACCGATAGATTCTATCCTTCACCTCCCACTTATCCTAACTTTGACCAAATCCTTTCATTTTTTTTTTTTCATAAAACAGAAATACTTTTTCTAGTGAACAGTGTTGATTACAGAGGATATCCTAGAAAACAGATCCTGGGCATTTTTTCTCTATCATGTTTGGTTTTCTTGTTATTATTTTAATGTTAATGCTTCTTTTAAAAGACTCAAATTAGAACATATTTGCAATATTTTTAGTATGACTCATACCCCAGTTTGCTGGGTATATATCTTATCTGGGCCAGAGTTCATGGTATATGTTCTTATTTTTTAATGAGACAATGCCCAGAATCTGTCCATGGTACATAACTTATCTCTATATTTATGGGAGAATCAAGGTGGAGCTCCAATGTATCACCAGGTATGAACTCAATTTTGCAAGAACAATTCATTAAGAATCTAAAAACTATAAGTAGAGAAGAACAGACGAGGCACATTTTTTTTTCCTAATGCAGTGGACAAGGGCAAGGCTAGTGGCTCTTGTGAGGTATTTGATCTTGAATGCCAAGACACAGAGTCTATGATTAATGATCATTTATAGAAATTACCTGTCTCCTGTATATGTTAACTAAAGGATACAAATTATTAAGAAGAAAAGTAACATATATCAAAGAATCACTGAAGACATCAGAGTAAAAATACTTTCTTTAGCTACATATCATTTTTAAACCATAATTTTGATTTACTCCTCTTTAATAAACACAACAAACTTTATTATTTCAGTTGTCCTCAAATTAATCTATGCAATTTTAACTGCTTTTCAATTCCATTAACATTTTCACCTGAACTCAAGTCTGGGATTTTTTTTTTAAATTTTTTCAGTACTGGAGATTGAACCCAGGAGTGCTCAATCACTAAGCTGTACCTAGTCATTTTTATTTCTCATTTTGACCTCAAACTTGTGATCCTTCTGCCTCAGCTTTGCAAGTAGCTGTGATTACAGGCAAGCAACACTGCGCCAGGCTCTGGGAAACAATATTAAGTGAACAGTAAGAAAGAGTTTGACATAAAAACAAATCTAAAACAAAACCCCTAACAAAAACTAAAATAAATTGCTTATTTTAGAATTAAATTAAAGCATATGTTCATAAAGGAAATAAAATATTTCCTCAAGAGAAAGTAATAATGTTTCCCTATTAAGATTCACTAGCATAAATATAAATGGAAATAGGAGGAGACATGTAAAAACCATCACAAAGTATTCCTTATCAGAGTCTCATGTCTTACAATTTAAGAGGAGGGAAAAGATAAATGATTGCATTAAAATATTTTTTTTGCTATCATATTCTTTCAATTGGTTGTTGTTTCAAGTCTGCATATAATAGAACATTTTTACCAATTGTTATGATAAAATACAGTGTCATAACTCCAGAGTTTTAGAGAAATACATGAAGATACTGATCAGTAACCACTACACAATTGTTTTCTGACACTTGATCTGACAGTGAGCACATCATAACCTCAGAATTAAGAAGAAAGGAGGAGGCTGTTCCCTTACAAATACAGATACTTCCATTGTCTTAACGGATACACTCATTCATCAGATATTTTCTTAGTACCTTAGTGTTTTACCTCCTTTGCTAGCAGTGGGAATACAAAGGAGAAAAAGTATTGCTGTGACAAGGACTGAGGCTGCTTTTGCTAAAAGCATTGACTCTTCACTTGGACCTGCAGAAATTTGATGGATATCTAAAAGCAGGATAAAAGATTGGTTTCTCTGCCTTCATTTTTGTATAGTCTCCCTTCTATCAACAACTTTGAGTCAGATTCCTGCTCAACTCTGTGTATGAATGTATACATGTTAATCATTTAAGGAAAATTTGTCTAGATATGTGAATCAAACCCACTCAATACTGAAGGCACCAAAATAAAAGTATCAAAGATACCTTCAAGATTTATAGGGACATCATATCAATAGATTGCCAACAGTCAGCTTTTACAATACCCCCATTCAGATCACCAGAGCAGCATCTAGAAGTCTCAAGTCATTGTCCTAAGCCTGAAGAAAGACCAGTCACTGTCCTAACTCTGTCTTGCCTTTCTGACTTGTTCTTTCTCTGAGTCATTCTCTCCTGCAGTCACCTTGGATTCCAGGAACAAATCTGATCAATAAACATCTTCTGACAAGAGTAGAAAATACACCTCATGTAGCTGTACCTTTCTTGTAGATCATAAGGTTCTGCATGACTGATATTGAAATAATGATCAGCTAGACCTTGTCCTGGCCAAGATCATCAGCTATGCATGTCTCTGACCCTTGCCTTCCATCCTTTCCCATATCACTGCAAGACTACTGAAAGCAAATAGAGTGATATTTTCAGTCTTTCAGTCCCCAGACTGATGTTTTGCTTCCTTGTTTGGCCACATGGAGAATAAATTCCTTTCCTGCCTTCACTGCCATTCAACACTTTGTTGGGTTTTGACTTTTGGGATGAGTAGCCAGACCTGGTCTGTTGGGACCCCCAGAGCTGACTGGGTCTTGGGCCTAACTTTGTTAACACTGTCACAGTCTCAAGGACAGGCAAGGAAGCTAACTTGACATTGGGGAAATTACCCTCTCCAGTTGAGTGAGACAATTTGAAATCCATACCAAGCCTTCAGAAATGAATTTGTTTTCCTTGGCACACTATCAGACTGACTCCATCTAAGCAATGGTGTTCTCTTTGACTCTTATACTTCTTTTGTGGTATTAATTTATTTATTCTTTAATATATATTAGCACACTCCAGTTGAAAGATCCGTTTTAATTGCAGAGTTTTCTTATTTTCTGTTTCCACTTCACAACCCTCTGACATTTGCAGATGATAGGAGTGGGTGGTACAAACATACTGGCTAATTAGTGACTAATTCCAGATATCGAGCTCTCAAGGAGTCTGGACTAGTCATACCAACAGAGCAAACTGATGAAAATTCCTGCCTTAGAAGACAAAAAACATCACAGCAAGATAACAGGCTATCAAATTTCACCACTAAGAATTTGGGAGGGACAAATTATATCATTTTTCTTGCCTACTAATTGTCTTTGTAAGCATGCAAATCGAAGCTACAAAGTAAAATTTTGTACTCTGTACTTTTACTTTCAAAATAATATTGAATAGATTATAGCTAAAATGCAAGAGTAGAAAAGAAGAAACCATGGCTTTACATAATAAAAAGGGAAATACTTTACATTAAAATTGAGATATTAAAATTTAGAATTTTAGCCAGATGTATTGGCACATGCCTGTAATCCCAGGGACTCCGAGACTAAGGCAAGAGGATCTTTAAGTACAAGCCCAGCCTCACCAAATGAACAACACCTTGTCTCAAAAAAACAAAAAACAAGACTGGAAGGACTGGGCATGTAGTTCAGTAATAAAGCACTCCTGGGTATAATCCCTAGCACCAAAATATATAACTAATAATAAGTAAAATTTTAGATTTTTAGATTAGATGAACTCTAGGCAGTACAATTTTCATTTTTCATGAAATAATTTTCTCATGAAGCAGGTACTGGTAATATTATTATTAAATAAAGAGTGATTATTATTGTTTAGTCTGTCATGTTGTATGTCATGTCATAAGGCAGTCATTTGTGAGGTATTTATTGAAAGAAGTGAATAAATGTGAAATAATTCACCAAAAACATGGTTGATTATTTTTCTGAATATATACCTAATACTTACATTTGATATTGCATATAGAAAAATATGACATCTGTTATTCTAACTTTCTAAAACTATTTGCTGCTGGTACCTCAAGCTTAATTTCATTTGGGGAAATTAGAGTAATTCTTGACATATCCTTTATTAAGTAAAATCTGAGACATGGGTATAAAGCAAGAATATGATTTTAGAAAGTAAAATTATTAGTGCTGCAATTAAACCAATGGAAAGGTAACTTCTCTACTTTTTGCCTGAAGATTCTTATTTCTTTGAAGGTGCAGGAGTAAGGAGACTGAAACAGCATACCCCCACACTCCACACAGCAGCTAATAAAGAAAGATTTTCCAAGTTGTAGCTAGTATAGTGTCCTTTCTTCTCACATGTTGGCTTAAAATGCAAGGCAGACACAGGAAAGCTAGGAAGTGTGGGAGGGAAGGAATTAGGGAGTTAATAAACTGTGATGCAATCTGCTATCAGTCTGATTTAAAAAGGCATGTTTTAAAATTCTGTACAGTATAATTACAAGTACAATATCTTCAATGAATCCAGATTCTAGTGATCAGAATTCCCTAATCATTCAATTATACTAAGTCCTTTTAAAAGCTAAAGACAAATTGGATTTACTGATTGACTGAGAGATTGATTGTCAATGATGCTTGTACCAGCCAAGATCCACCTGGTAAAACAGAAACCAAATCTGTTGTTTAAACAGAAAATATAATGCAGGGATCACTCATCAGGTGTTGCGGGACTCCACATACCCATTTAAAGTGAAAATAAGAAAAAAAAAATGAGTTCACGTATTATGACAAATTGTGAGAAGGATTAACACCTGTACAGTATGGGGAATAATGAAAGAGTTCAGGATTATTAGAAACTAGGAGCCTGGCAGAGGGCTCCCCAGCATTGTGACTCAGAATTCTGAAATGAGGACACTGTCTGGCTACTTTTGGCAAATTCAAGAAGATGTGATGAGACTGATTCCAGGAATATAAAAAGAAACTAGTACTGCAACCAGTGAATGGCTGCTGCCAGGATGAAGTGCCATTGGTTGGGCAATGGTGAAAGGAAGAGCCAGCAAAGGACAAAGCAAGCTTCCTCTCCCAATACTGTTTCCCTCCAGCGTGCTCTATTGGCAGAACCTAACAGGAAGCCAGATGGTAAAGGGCAAATGCAGTTTGCAGAATCCTAGTCCAGGAATCACAAAGGGTGAGTGTGGAGCTGACAAACAACAGCTTAATAATGGCCACTGACATTTAATCAAGGAAATTTAGATGTGATGCCTGATAAGATTCCATTCATTCTAAATCATACTATTATTCTGTGGAAAAAATTCAAGTTTAAGGTACTGACTCCAGAAATAGCACCGAGCCTGTAAAGAGACTAGATGGTGGAGGACTTCTGAGAGCAAGAGCTAAGAAGAAAATGTTCAAAGCACAAATTTGTCATCTGATCTCTCTTTTTGAGTCTTCTTTGAAAAGAAACGCTTCCTCAGTGGTTCAGTGACATTGTGTACCAAACCGTACTGACTTTTATCCTATTCTACAGTGTGTGTAAATATAGGCTAAAACCACACAGGCCCTGGCTATAAATGGTATGCCTCATCTATCAAGGGACAGTTAATTTGTGCATTCATCTTTTAAAACTAATAATGAATTTCTAAAACCTTTTAAACGGGCTTAAGTTTTGTAATCCATTTATTGAACATGCCTGCAATGAAAAATTAATTATTAAACAAGAGCCTTGGGAAGACATCAGCGGCCTTGTCACCCACGCACTAGATTGATAACACGTCAGTTTCCAGACCAGGGAGGGCACTGACAACTCTCAAATTTAAACCTGGAAGGGTAATGCTAAGCATGTCATGGCATAAGTCACATTTTTAATTTATTTTTTATTAAATGTTAGATAGAATAAATTCATCCATGCCTCTCAAACACGGCCTGACTAAATGAGCTGGCACTCTTTCAAATGTAAAGGCTGGTTACTGCTTCTCAAGGGCATCGGAAACGCTGAAGCATAAGACAACGGTAAATACGAACAGCAGAAGAGGTGGACAGTGATATATTCACAAGCACCATGGGTGAAGTGAGGTTTTGGAAAATGCTGAGGCTAACAAAACAAGGGCAGCACATTCCCCAAATGGTAAATGCACCTGAAGACAGAGACTGTGCTTGATGCTGGGGCACGACATAGTGTCCATCACTAAGGGAAGTGGAGCTATGACACCGGAAAAAAAATGGTTTCTTTCTGAAAAAATCGCAACCAATTTTCAAAATCTCAAGTTTGGGGATAAGTCTTGGAACTTAGGAGAATTGTTCAATTTTGACATCAGATTTATCCTTTAATATTGTAAATATGGCCATGATTCTAAAAAAACAAAGGAACATTTGAACATTAGCATACAGTGTGTTCCTGTAGCCAGTACTGCAGCCTTTTGAACCCATTCTTCAAGCAGAGTTCAGTCTCAATCTATAACATCATTGCAAAGCAGGTTAAATAAGATGTATTCAACCATGTCAGAGAGAACAAATCATTCACATTATTGCTATCGAAAACCTGATACCCTCATTTCAAATTTTAAAATCCTAAATGAATGAAACAATGATTCACCTAGTCCAGACTGGGCCACAATATTTGAAACAAGGATAAAGAACATCTTCACAGTATATTATATTCCAGTGTTTCGTCCTCATTTATTTTTCTTCACTAATTAGTCACTATTTACTGAACAAATGAGCTAAGTGCTATGGAAGATACAACATCTTCTAGCCCTGCAGACCTTCATATTTGATTGGAAGACACAGCAAACTGTTATATCTTGTCAGAGAGGCACAGCTACACAAAGCACAACTTGGAAGCTTGTAAATTTCATTAAAAAGAGTTTTTGCTCAGGACATTTTATTGAATGTTACTCTTTTCCAGTTAGAATACATTGATGATTTCTGCCCTTATGGAGCATACACTCTAAGTGGAGGAAATTGATATTCAGTAGACACAATAAGTAAATACATGATAAGGCATGTTAAAACCTAAATGCTGAGGGGGAAAAAAATAAAAAGAAAGAAGAGGTTATTTGTGATTTGGTGTACCCCATGCTGAGAATGAGTAATTACAATTTTAATTAGAGTGGGTGAGATAGGCCTCAGTGAGACAGTGACATTTGAACAATGACTTGATGATTTTTAATAAGCGATGCATGTGGTAGAGAGTGTGTTAAGGAAGAAAAGAGCATCAAAATTATAATTCATGTTTATGTTTATCTTCAGCAAGTACAAAATTGATACAGAATAAGCATGAAAAAATATTTACTAAATATATGTCCAATCAAACTTATAGTATCATGAACTTATTGAACACCCTTTCCAAATGTGAATACTTCCATTTGGTTGGAATGTACCCTCCTTGTAGAATCATGGTAGAAAAAGCTAAAACATTGGATTGATACCTTGTACTGAATTCAAAAGTAAAAGATTTTATAGGAAATTCAGTATAGAATTGAAATATACTTAAGTTTTTGTTGGTGTAGGGAAGAATGAAAAAGGGAAGGGAAGAGTTAATTGGTGGCAAGATGAGATCTGTGCTCCCAACTGTGGGCAGAGTGTGGATATAGAAGAGAATGGAATGAGGGAATGATTCATAAACCTTTAATACATAAGGGAGACTTCATCTAGGATTATAATATTGAAACTTGAATATTGGGACATGTTCAAAAGAAACATATCCATTCATTCATTGAATATTGTATTTATTTAGGAATGGAGGAAAGAAGGGAGGGAGAAATAACATTTCTGGCCAGGTTATATGCTTATATGTTACACTAGGGGCATAGTGAGGATAAAGCCAGAGATTTGGATTTTTTGTTTGTTTGTTTGTTTGTTTTTCTCTTAGCACTCAGAAAGCAATCATAAATATAGATATATAGATATCAATATCAATATATCTGAATATATACATATATCTCTATATATCGCTCTATGTATACTGCTATATATGGATATATAAAGATATTGATATATATCAACATTGATCTATATATTGATATGTGTGTGTGTTGTGTGCGTGTGTGTGTGTGTGTGTGTGTGTAGGTGGGAGGAGACTACTGAGATAGCAAAATGAGCTGAGGAATGATATGAGCAAAATGATATGAGAAATGTTAATGGGAAGAATTATATGAATTGGAATAGCCAGAAAAGTCCTTAAGGATAAGCTAGAACTAATCCAATTTCAAGAAATCCAATAGCGTCCATATGTAAGAGAAAGTGTCAAGTCCTGTGGGGAAAAAATCAAGGAGTTCAGAAGAAAGCAAAACAGAAAGGAGAAGGTAACTTGGAGATTGTTAGTTTAAGGAGCTACTGAAACTAACAAAAATTAAGAGTAATATGTTTAAGAAAAGTAAAAGTAATACATCAACCTAGAGCTTCTTCTTTGTTCCTTTGGAAGACTGCATGAATGGGTCTTAATTTCAAATCACACATTCCGACTGCTAATAGTTCTAATACGATCATCTTTAACTCTTCTGAGTTCCAAACTCCCACTCTCTTAGCAGCCTATTGTGCTTCTAATTTGCATGTATACCATCTTAATCAATATAGTCTCAAATTAATCCTATACTTCTCCAAATTCTCTCCTCCTTTTTGGTTCAAGAAGTAACTTTTCTCCCTAACAATTACCAAAGTAAAACAAAACAAACAAAACTCCCTCTTTTCCATAGCTAAACAGATGCACTTCCCATCATAAATTTCTGGCAGGGGTCTTTAATTGTCTCTTATAACCAGCCTCCATACCCAAGTCTCATTCAGATCCTCCTTAGCTTTCTCTTATGACTATTTAAAGTAAAGCCTACTTGTTCTTCCCTTTATGTCATGTTCTTCATTTTCCCTATTACAGCCCGTGTGGATTTTATCCAATGGGGAAAGAAAAGAAATTTAAAATCATGTTATTATGTCTCAATTAAAAAAAATGAATCAAATATTCAATCAACCACCAGAGATCATAATATAAACCAAGAAAAACCATAAACTCTTTTTTTTTTTTTTGGTTCCTAGGATTGAACTCAGGGGCATCTGACCACTGAGCCACATCCCTAGCCCTACTTTTTAAATTTTTATTTAGAGATAGGGTCTTACTGAGTTGCCTAGTGCCTCTTTGGACTCGCGATACTCCTGCCCCAGCCTCCCTAGCCACTGGGATTACAGGCATGAGCCACTGTGCCTGGCAAAAAACCATAAACTCTTTAGAAATAGTCAATCCTCCATAATAGAAACCAGCTTGTTGTCCATTCTTCTGTGGAAGCCATTTCTTCAGCCAACCATCCTTAGAATATCTGATTTTTTATGCTTTCTGACTTCTCTACCTTTTGTATGGGGTCCTGTCACATGCTCTGAGATGTAGTTTTTTGTCAAGGCAGGACTCCATGGAGAAGACCTTTGACTGCTTTCTCAGATTCATGAGCAGAGCCACCAGAAGAGGTATCTCCTCTACTCTGTCATCTTGGCTCCCCCTCCTCCAGATTATAAAATTTTTTCATTTGTACTCAGTCTGGCAACCTCCTATGTATCCTCCAAGACCCATTTTGCATGCATTTGAAATCTAAATTTAATGAATTCAGTCTAAGATGTCAATCGAGGTTGATATAGTTTTCACTCAGCAGCAACTATTAGGAATGCTGATGTTAGATGGGGAAAGCAAAGCAAAAAATATAAAAAAGGAACTGAAGGAAGATGTACAAACCCACTCAGAATTCTAAGGACTATATTCCAAATTTTTCTATTTCTTTGAACCTTTAAGCTAAGTAGATTTAACTTCTAAAGGAATAAGTAACTAGACATTATTTCCATTCTGCAATCATATTTCTGGGAAAATATATTTCACATGGAATGGAATCAATATCTCTTTGTACAGAAAGAAAGCAATAACACTCTTATATTTTATCTATGCTAAAAAGTGGATTTCAGTCTTAATTCAAGAACAATTGATTTTATTCACTGTATTTTTAGATAGTTTTATGCTAAGAAATAAATATCAAAATATTTCCTTAATGTTGAATATATTAATTTTCTGGTACTTTTAAAGTGGCAAAGTCATTTATATAACATCTTTTTTGGTATTATTGACTTGCAGTTATTGAATACTTAGTACGAGCCTGTCAGTTTTCTAAGTACTTAACATCCTTTACTCATTTCCAAAGAGACAAATGTCATTACAAAATGACAGTTGTGACAGTGATTAGAAGTATTCACATTTTACAAAATTCTCAGACTTAGAAAGTCAAACCATCTTGCTGGAGTCACATAGCTAATAAGTTCAATACACAATTAGGTCTGTCTGAGCTGAGTGCTTATTTTCTAACTATATAGCTGATAGACTAGTTTCTTATAATTACCTTACACAAATAAAAGTAGGAGATATGATGTCTGAAGAAAGATTCAAATATAATTCTCATGCCTCTATTGGTGACATTGGTTAGTACAGAATAGCATAATAATTTCCAATGCATGTACAAGATTTAAAAAGTATGCCATAAAAAATCTTAAAAATTATGTTCCTAAAATATATTTCACCAGTCATAGAGGTGAAAGAATGACAGACCATGCTGGCTGCTGGGGATCCAGGTTTTAGGTTGTTTCGTTCCCACTGCTTACAAAACAGAGTAGAAAGAAATCCCAAAATGGGAAAAACAGTGGCTTCTTTCCTGGCTGGCAAGGTCTGAAAATGCTCTGGGTACAGCATTCTAAGTACCTAGGAGAGAATTTCAATCCCCTTGGTTTAATTAGGACCAAGGTTGTTTGGCTGTGACTGAAAGACAGAGAGAGAGCAACATGGGATCTAAGAAGTAGATTGTACAGTCAGGCTGTGAACTCCTAGTGGGACAGAAGGGACAGGAGATTTCCCTGTGGTAACAGTGGCTCTCTTAAGGAGAGAAGCTTCTGGAGACAACTCTTTACCATTCAAAAACAAAAATAACAACCACGCACACACATACACACACACACACACACACAAAAAAAAAACACAATAAAAAACTTGGATACACTTGACATATTAAATTTTTCTACCTTTTACTTCTTATTAATTTTAATTTCTATTGGTTCAGGTTACTACTCTGCAGGAATCTTGTGAGAATTTAGTCATTGTCAGGAAGATTTTTTAGCTTATGTATAATACCACAAAGTTCTTGTACAAAAACATGTTTTTATTGTATCATCACATTTGTAAAATAAATATTTTATACGAAATTATGGTCCTTGCTCCCAGAAATAATAACAACCAAACTTGTTATTATGAAAAAAAAAGTTAGATCCCTCTGTTGAATGTCTTTATCTTCAAAATCCCTTGAATGAAAATTTTAACATTTAAAACACTTGATTTTATGTGAAACCAAACTATCAATTGCTTGTATATGGGCAACAGAGTAACCATAAAGAAAAAAAAAATTATTATTAAATATCTAATTTTCTATGTCAATAAACTCACTGGCAAATATTCCTTAAGGGTTTTAAAGTTGCTTATAATATATTCACATGCTGTTCAATATCCTCCTAACTTAACACAAATAAAAAAGAGATATGATGAAGTTCTCAAATTTTATATCAAAATCTTTCTTATCTAGATGTAAACATAAAACCCTGTTTTATACTAGGAATAATAATCAAATGTGTTCAAGTCTGACTTTTTAAATTTTTTTAGTTAGTACTAAATTTCATTGTTCTGTTCTGAAATTAATTTTAGAATTAATTGAGTTTAAGGAATCCAATCTTTACACTTATTTCTCTTTAACTATTAATTTTTAGAGAACACTGGTCATCCCTCTTTTATTTTCAAATAAGACTACTGATATACTAAATCTCATTACTCATAAATTCACTTTCACTGAAAAAGTTATCTTTCCTGAGAGATGGTTTAATCTAGTTGGCCCACAGTGGCTCTTGCCTGTAATACCAGCAGCTCCTGAAGCTGAGGCAGGAGAATCACAAGTCATCCTTAGCAACTTAGTGAGACCCTAAGCAACTTAGTGTGATCTTGTCTCTAAATAAAATATAAAAAAGGCTAGGAATGTGGATCAGTGTTTAAATGCCCCTGGGTTCAATCCCTGGTGCCAACAACAATAGAAAAAAAGATGTTTTAATCTTCTATAAACTTTCCTTTTTTTATGCCTTTACTATATGACTGTTGTTTTCATTATGAGGTTTTTTGAGCTATTTTTGGCTCTGTTAAAAAATATGAATATTCTTGGAAGGTGACATATTGATCTGTCCATTTAATCATCAGACTATCTAGTCCTTTCACTGATAGCCATCTACATTTGTGTTTTTCTGGAATTCCTGTCTGTATATGGAACCTGGTTTTGTTGTTTGTTGATTGGCTTTCAATATTAAATACAAGAATCACATTCAGACAGAGATGATTTTAGTAGAACCACCCATCAGTCTACAAAACTACCTGCCACAACATATGGGCCTTCACCAGACTGCTCTTCACAGTCTTCCAATCAACCTGATTGATCTGCTTCGTTTATGACCATGGCATACTCACATACAAATATATTTAAGTGCGTAAAATTTATAAATCCATTGTATAAGCAAATATATTTCTGAAAGTGTTTTGCTAAATTTTAAAGAAACTTTCCAAAAATTTGTTTGCAATGAAGATATTAGATGAGTACTAAAAAGCCCTTTTAATCTAAAAAACTCATATTTTGTCCTCTTACACTGAAATGTGAACAATTTAAATTTAAGTAATGTTCCCCCAAAAAAAGAAATAAAGAAAAAGAAAAATCTGATTCAATTAATTTACAATTTCATCCTATAATATGATTATTAACCTACATTATCACCACATTATTTTAAGGAATTATAATGACAGAAACTTGTTTTCATATTTCAATCTTGTAACTAGGGATATCTACACAAGATGTGTTTCTTAATTTTAACTAGCCCCTGATGGATGCACATATTATTAAACAAACCTAGCATTTCTGGATTTGGAAAATACATGGAAACATCACATCCAATTATTTAAATGAAGATGAAGAGAACCAATATAGTTTGAAGCAGGAACTTTCATTACTTCATCTACTGCCAAAGAGTCTGTCCCAATGGCAAAATTAGTCATGATATACTCAAGATATTTCACTCTCTAGTCTATCCATTACACCTACAAAATTAAATAACACTTTACAGGAACATTTTAATGATTGCTACTCATTATTAGAAAATAGCACAGGGAGAAAGAGCCTTTATTTAAAAAAATAGTCTCTTTGAAAGTTACAGTATCTGTCGTGAGTTCCCCATCCTGTTGGACTCCAGGGAAGGCAGATGGATGTGCCCATTCCCACGTGCAGGGTGATCTAACAGACCCGACCAAGCCTCAAATCAATCTTCTCTATAGTCCCATTAGTTTTGATGAAGTTCTTTGAGAAACTGAAAAGAGAAAAATGCCTATGAAAAATGTTCCTATTCTGTAATATGTTGTTATCAGGGTCCCAGATTTAATCCAGAGAAGGGAGGAGGCTGGAGGAAAAAATTAACCTTTTCTTTATACACACTTACACACACACAAATATGTTTATGTAAATAAATATATATGTATGTACACATATATTTACTTAGTACAAATATATGGGTAGGAGCCACTTTATATATTAAAAAGCTTTTCACAACACAATACACTTATTAAATTCCTTTGAAATATTAAGACAAAATATTGGCCTCATTAAAAAATAAAGGGACATATATCTTATATTTTATAATAAGAAGTTCATTACATAACACATAGTTTTAAACATATGTGTTTGGAGGGCTTTTTGCAGAGATAGATTGCGGGCTTGGTGCTGGATTCCAGTCCCTTACTTGGAAAGTCACTTGTGATTTTGGAGATGTTTCTTCAATCATTTGTGTGTCGATTATCTAAGAAGGGAGGGAAAATTAACTTGGTGAAGTAAAAGGATTTTCTTTTATTATTTGAATTTGCTTTAAGTTGTTGATGTTCTATTCTGAATTTGAGTAAGCATGCTTGGTTAAGGGGTCCACTATGCAAAAGAAATTTCTGTACATAGCTTTCTGAACAATTTATAGCATCACTTTGTTTTCAGAACCCACCTCACTGATGCACACATGCAGTCACACTTTAAAACTTAAGCCCATCTTTCATTCTCCTAAGTCATTGCATGGATGCTCCACATGGTTAACATCTCCTGTGTAACGTATGATTTGCTTTTCTTGCAACTCCTCTCCAGGCCCTTGTGCTCCTACATGGACAATCATGCTTACGTAAGCCACAGTAATGCCAGTAAGTGCATTTGAGTGTAGCCTCTTCAGAATATATGCATATTTCCAATTTTCAAACTATATGATTGAATTTAAGTAATGATTATATTTTCTCAATGTAAGCAAATAATTTGTAAGGTATTTCAATATTCTTTTAAAAAATATAATTCTGCCTATTTCACATATGTTTAATCCCGCCTCATATCCAGAATGCACTTAGGTAGAATTAGATGATAAATCTAAAAACTTACAGCAGGCATCATCAAAAAACAGGATTAAAATTAGCTCCTACATGTTGAAATAGTATAATGCCTTAAGGTTAAGCCCTAAGATAATGGGCTTTATTTGAAGTATGGAGGATGGTAGATAGATAGATACACAAAACCAGAATAGAAAGGGAGTGGGTGTCTCTGGTAATCTAGGTCATTGCTTCTGAGTTCTGTCTGAAATTATCAAATTATCTAGGGAGCTTATTAAAAATACTGATTCCCAAATTTCACCCCTAGAGATTTGGTTGGTGATATCTGGAAATAAGTATTTTTAGCCATTTCTGATGGTTTTGTACAGACCTTTCCACAATGGATCTTGAACTGTCATTTGGAAATCAATAACCTATAAGAATGGGGAAGATGAGTGAAGAATATGTCTTAAAAATTATTTTAGCTTTATAAGTTGGGTGAAGTTCACTTATTCTACAAAGCATCTTGTTGGGAAAACTTTCATTTATTTATTTATTTAGTTAAGTATTATGTAGTGAATATTATTACATAAATAAATAATATAGATTATATATGATACTTAACTATATAGTATATATTTTAATAAGGTACAAATAATGACTTATTCATATTCCCAATTTATACCTGGTTATAACTGACTTATAATTTTAAAGAAGAATATGATTTCACACACTTTTCAATATATGATAAAAAAATCAACTTCAAAAGGAATTTATGTAATTTTAAAGGGAAAATATACTTTAAAGAAAGAGTAGATCTAAGCCTAATTGACCTCTAATGTAAGTCCCAAAGTATTTGCATACATTCATGTTTAAACATTATCACCAATATGTGAACATATTATATTAAAATATTTCAGAAAGCTTAAAAAATTTATTCTGAAATATTTTTTTCTGGAAAAATCTTCCTATATATACAAAAGCAGAAGAAGTTAATCCTCTAAAACATCTAAAACAGCAAAACCTAATTGGTGAAATATATAAATACACCTTAGAATATCAGATATTACATTGAATAATGAAGTCATCAAAATAGTAATAGTAAAAATGTAAAAGCACTTCGAAATATTCAAGATTTAATTCTGACTAAAAGTTTATAGCTGGGAATGCCCCCCCTGTAATTTCAACAGCTCTGGAGACTGAGACAGGAGCTTGTCTCAGCAAATTACACTGTAAGCAACTTAGTGAGACCCTGTTTCAAAATATAAAAATAAAGGTCTAGAGATGTGGCTCTGGGGTTAAATGCCCTTGGGTTCAATCCCTGGTACCAATAATAATAATAATATTAACAACAACACATGAGTTTATACACAGAGTTAATTAATATGTAAATATATTTAAGTCTAAAGACCCAAAGAAAAAACACAAAGTTAAAATATGATAAGTTGGTAAGATTAATGAGGAATTTAGGATATTTCATTTTTAAAGTAAATTTAACTATTTAAACATGTTTCAATAAAATGATCTTAAAGTTTCGAACTCTCTGTAAAGAGATATACATATTAATTTGGTTACTATTCTTCTGACTTTATTACTGGTGGCATAATTTAAAAAAAAATCATTATTCTCTTAGCTTTCCAGCACAGGTAGAGGTGGTAACTTCCATTCACTTATTCTGCAAAAGGTTACTAACCAAGTCCTATGCTCAGGCCTTTTGTGTCCTTACATATAGGTGATGTCCACTTAATTTTCCATATTCCTCCTTTTGGCAAGTGCTGATCAACAATTTTTGTGACCAGTCCCAGGACTTGTGAATATGGGACTATTCACAGATGTGAATACTTATGCCTATGGCTAATATTTTTATTCAGGTGTCCTTCTTTACATGTTTGATAGTCAATTTGGGAATAGTGTGGGTAGTCATGAGTATATTAACTTTATATCATTAAAGACAGAATGCAATTAAATCACTGTTTTGAAAATAACTGGTGTATGTAAAATGCTTCTCATCTTTTGGATTGTACCCACAGGGAAGGCTTCTAACTTCCTATTAGCATCTATCATGATATTAAAATATATTTATTATGCACATACTACAGAAACATAAATAAAGTAGATAGACTTTATTAAACTTGGAATAATCCCAATTAGTATTGGATGTAGTAGTATAGATTTTGGAATCGGTGAATGAAACAAGGCCATAATAATGTGGAACAAAATAATGAAAAGCTCCCAACAAATTCTGTTTCTATTTACATTCTTTGTAGCAGTTGAAATTGCTAGAGCCTATTCAAGGTTACTGGGAAGTAAAAAGCACAATAACCAACAGTGGAATTTCTTTTAAGTATTAGCTACCCACTGGGAAAAGAACTATATCACATTTCTTTTCTATGTCAACAGTTTGAACAAGGAGAAATCAGCTAGTCCACAATCTATAAAACTGAAACTTGGTTTATTTCATGTGAGGTGAGGATAGTGTGCAATTACGCATTGTTTTGTATTATATTGTTATCCAGGATATATTCTAATTCTATACTTTCAATCCTTGCTTCTAACCCCCAGATATATATATATATATATATATATATATATATATATATATATATATATATCTCCTGTATGCCACCATATCCCTCCCTTTTCTTTTTACTGTGGATGAAACTCAGAGCACTTAACTACTGAGCCACTTCCCCAGCCCATTTTTTGTATTTTATTTAGAGTCAGAGTCTCACTGAGTTGCTTAGTGCCTTGGTGAGTTGCTGAGGCTGGCTTTGAACTCACGATTCTGATTCTGTCTCTGAAGCTACTGGGATTATAGGTGTGCACCCTGTGCTTGGGTTACCATACCCTTTTTCCTTACATGTTTCATCAATATGTCAGCATATTCAAAAGAGAATTTTCTGGTTTTCCCCCATCTACCAATCCCATTTTCTTCTTTCATCAGACTATCTTTCCTCACTTTCATTGTTGCTGTCCACAGCAACCTGGATACTGAACTCATACGTAAACACGACCCTTCCATTCAATGTGTAGCCATCATATTAGTCAATTTCCCTTTCGTATGCATTTTGGTATAAGCCTTATATACCTATCCAGGTAACAACATCATCACTTTCCCATCATCCTTTAATTTATACAGTATTAAATACTTGGCAGTGAGCATAAACCCTTTGAATTCAGTGTGCTATTATAAATTCTTCGTTATCACAGCCAGCTCAAAACCCATCTTCCAACAACAGTGATTATCAAATGTTAGTGTACATCCTTATCCTGGAGGGCTTGTTAAAAATGCAGGCTGTTGGTCTCAGAGTTCCTGAATCAGAAATTTGGAGTTAGGCTCTAGAATTTGGTTTTCTAACAAGTTCTTACCTATGGTTTAGGCTGCTACTCCTGGGACCATACTTTGAAAACCAACCATTCAAATGCACCATTCTAAACTCCTCTTCCAAGATTTCAGAGCTGTTTATAATTTGAGGTCACCCTTATCAGTTCCATAATACTGTGTACATATTTCTCTTGCTAGATAGATGTGGAGTTATGATGAAGTTAATACCTCTGTACAAGGTATTATACTTAATACCTTGAAGGTATTACAATTAATTAATTTGTGATGTGGTTTGGTTTGGTTATAGAGTTCTGAAAGTGTATATACTTCAGGTTATACAAACCTGGATCCTACCCTGCTGCTGAGTATCTAGGATTTTTCATTGATTTATGAAAATATTAAAGACCCTCACATTTATGTACCTTGTTGGATCTGCTCCCCTTATTTAGCAAGTCCGTTAGCCCTGGCTGTGTGCTCGGTTCTCTTCCATGGCAGATTCCACCCATCCTTAACTTTCAAGACTATGTCTTTGTTCACCAATCTAACTCCTTTTTAAATGACTGTCCATTGTCTTGCATTGCTGCTGGTTCTTGATGTGTTTCTCCTTAAAGAGATTGAATGGAAATTATTTTTCAATGTTACTTTGCCAAGCTACATATCTACCAATTAATTATCTGATATTATAAAACTGTAAAGAACAAGGTAATCAGATTAATTAAAATACTTATTAAGATATAATAATTTGCTAATAATTAAAATAACTAATACAATAACAACTGATATTTATTGAAGACAAAAACTGGTAGGCACGATGCTCAAGATTTATTATATAACATTATGTTCTAAGCTCACATTTTCCTTTAAATAAGCTACTATTAATGTTGTGATGGTGTTGGTTATTTTAAAATAAAACTGAAGCTTAGAAAGGTAGGTATATTCCTCAAAGTCCCTTAGCTAATATAGAATACAGATTCAAACCCCATACTACAGTACTTTACAGCCTTTTTTCTCAGTCCCTTAAATTAGAAGCTATAACCCATTATGTTCAAGTACAGTGACTGTGGGGAGGTCTTCAACCATTCTTCTCTCTTCCATTGCCTATAAAAGCCTGTGAGGTGGGAAGTTAACTTCACTTCATTACAACACAATGGCACAGGGCGAAATAACACCATAATAATTCCAAACAGAACAGGTATGCTTGGAAGTCAAGGGAATGGCATTAAATACTATTAGAAGGGCCATTTTTTCCATATAATTCATATGATAAAAATTCTAGTTAACTGATTATGATGATGATGGCTATTATTTTTATAAATGTCCTATTATTCAAATCCCTTCTAATAGACTATTCAGGACTATTTGCAATATTCTTTTCTTTAACTGTATAACCAGTGACCAATCTGTGAAAACTCTTTAGTCCTGTCCCCAGTGACAGAAATACAACTCAGGGCATATTCACATTTCTATTGGCCTTTACCAATTCAAATGAAAGTAATTCAAGCTCAGATCAATCACTGTTGGCAGGAGGTAGCAATTATTGGTGAAGTCAAATGTGGGATTATTTGACTTATTTTTTTCTGAACCAGATAGATTTGATATTTAATTCTATTCACTGTCAGTTACCCTCCAATGGATTCAAAAGAATTTCAGACATTGTGATATTTATTATAATAATCATATGACTTAGATGGTTAATAATACAATTCTCTACATCAATATAAAATTAAGATAAAAGAATTTAAGATGTGGGCAAAAACTCACACATTCCTATTCAGTTTAACACAGTGCCACATTTTTATTTCATACATACACACACACACACACACACACATACACATATATCACTTTTATTTTTCCTTTTAATTATGCTATTGTTTGCATCAACTCTATAATAAAATAATATCAAATGTTTACTTACAGAGCTGTCATTCACAAAACTTATTATGCAGTCTATTCAGTATACATACTATATTCAACTTATGAGAAACAGGAAAATCTGCATTTATACCCTGTGTTTGTACTCTAAAGGGTAATAGGAATATATTTAAAATATTTAATAAAAAATCCATTATCTATCAAATGCCTTTTGTTGACTTCATATATTAGAGATGAATAAAATAATGACTAGTTATCTAAAACTAGTATTTTATTTTTATCTTGGGAGACTAAAATCTTCCTAAATGCTTTTCATTAGATATCTACTAAATTAATGCCTTAGAGGTGATTTTACAACTGAGAAGTTGTGTTGATGTGCCAATGATAAAATTTCTGTTATAGCATACGGGCCCATGGAGGTCATGTAAGAGACAATTTCCCATATGAAACATCATTAGAACATTGTAATAAGACCTGAAGCATTTCATTTTTAATTAGAGAAGCTATAAAAGACCAATCAAATTAACTATAACAGTACCAACAGATTAAATAACTTATTTAGAGTCATGCATGATGGTTAGAGAGCTAAAATTGTTGGATGATCCTCATGAAATTATCCTGCAAAAATATTATGTGCCTTAGATGCATTCACAAATAGATTGCCTGTTCCTGGAAATATGTGTCAACTATGAATATTAGAAACCCAGTACTCCAAAATAACTGAGTACCTTAGTTCAATTTTATCTTACTTAGTAAAACCAGCATGCCAACTTTTATAGTTTCACAAAGAGAACAAATTTTAATTCAATTATTAATTAAATCATGAAACTAAGCATAAATACTGAAGCTTGCTTTGAGGAGAGTATCTTATATAGATGAAATTAGCTGGTTTCCTTCCCTCCCACTTTCTCCTCTGTCTTTCCTTTCTACCTTCTGTTATCTCTCTCTTTCCTTTTTTTATTTTATTTTATTTTGCAAATTGAAATCACCATATTGTTTATATATTTTGTATGTGAAGTACCATATTTAAAAATTTAGGAGTGATTCCATTGTTATTTGTTGAACAGAACTTTAAGCTATAAGATAGTAAATGAATTTAACTCCTTTAGAAAGTTATAAAATAATTACTCATTATAAATATTAGCCAAAGGATGTTGAAGTCATCCGTAAATAGTCATTCATGTATAGCATGTTTTTCAGCACTTGTTCCATATTTAGGCCTTAATAACTCATCTTTTTAATAGTACACTTAGTACTAGTTATATTATTGGTAACTATGAAATTTAGCAAGATGGACTATAGCCAAATTGGCAATACAATATTTAAATACATGGTAGTAAGTTTGTGCATATGCCTGTGTAAGCATGAGACAAAGAAAGAAAAACCTGGCCGTCGGGTTTTTTGTAATGAGTTACATTCCTTTTCAAGTTACAACAAGCAAGTTATTACCAACAGTATTTAATTACTTTTTCTAATTTATCATTGATGCAAGAAGGAAAGAAAAAAGCAAAACAAACCATGGGACCTCAAGATTTCTCCTGCTGAATGAACACTGATAAGAAAATTCTGAATCATTGTTTCACCCAGTTAATACTATTCATGGACTAATGAACAGGAAGACTACAAATAAATTGAATGGTTAGTGAATCACATTGCTTCCATCTCATGAACAGCAGAGACAGACTCTGATTCATTCAGTC
The DNA here is from genome assembly GCF_047511675.1 of Marmota flaviventris. Classification (NCBI taxonomy): domain Eukaryota; kingdom Metazoa; phylum Chordata; class Mammalia; order Rodentia; family Sciuridae; genus Marmota; species Marmota flaviventris. The sequence continues at coordinate 108,630,349 of NC_092501.1, read as the reverse complement.
CCTACCCCCATAATTGTGATAGTTCCTACAACTCCCCTTGTCCAACTAAGTTAAATGCTTAACACTTAAATACCAAAAATAGATACAATATTACCTTTTTTAATGGAAAAAGATTAAAGCATCACACCATAGAGAAATTCTGGAATGTTATTATATTATAAAAGGCTTAGAGATCAATTGTGCAGGACCAAAATGTAAATTGGCTAACATCAGACACTGTGACAAAAAGAACACACTTCCCAGACCTGGAGCAGATAATTAGGTCCAATTACTAGGTGAAGTTACTGTATTCATTTAAAATTCAGACAATGTGTGAAAGTGTATGTGTGTGTGTGTGTGTGTGTGTGCATGTGTGTGTGTCTGCCTGTGTGCCCTAAAAACTGTGGCATAATAAAATTATTGTTGTGATCACATAAGAGTGTTTTATTAATAACATTTCTATGATTAAAAAAGTGATACATGGTCACTATAAAAGTTGTGAAGTATCTAGGTGAATGTATTGGAAAAACATAAATCAACTGTGAAATCTTCTTTCAGAAAAAGACAGTGCTAAAATTCTATTGTAGATTCTCCAGGACATTTTCTAAACATATGCTTGTTTTCTATGTAATACACCCATACAAATTTATAGATACACACACTCACATGTATTTCCCCATCCTAAAACATGGATCATACTTTTTTTTCTATATTTTGTTAGATAGATGTATAATATAAACCTTTCTCCCCCATAATTAAATGATATTTTAAAAATTACTGCTTTTCTTGTGAATGTACCATATGCATAACCACTTATCTATCTATGAATAATGGCAGTATATATAAGTCTTCCTTTACATCTCTGATATTTTTTTCACTTATATAAACACTTGGAAGTAGATCAAGGCATTTATTTTTACAAACTGTAATTATAAGAATTTCCATATTTAAATAGATCACTGAAGCCATGTGTTGACCATCTGACCTATGACTCATATACAGACTTAGACTGATCAGTGATCTTACTCAGACATTAAACTCATTCATTTCAGGTGTTGGATGTTATTGATGGATTAAAAAAAAGGATCAGAGATCAAATAGGAGAAACAATGAGTTCAGCATAACAACTATTTTGAATTAGAGAAAACCAGACTATTGAACTTAACTACGAAAAATGGTAAGGCAGCCAAGAGAAGAAAGGCATGAGGTTGGACCAGCGGCACTACTAGAGAAGTCAATAGCATCAGAAGTCAAGAATCCTTTGGATCTCATGCTTTCCTGCTAATTCTCAGTATGTATCCCAATGCTTCAGCTACCTACCATTTTGATTTCAATTTACTTGCTTCTCAGAGATATTTGCATTCTTCATAGTTGGGGTTTTAAAACCCGGATAAGAATATGCATTTTTCTTTTCAAATATTTAACCAATCAAAACTCTATAACCTTTTTGCTGTCATTGAGTCTAGGCAATTTATTTGTTCCCAGTAAAAGAAGGATTCCTTTCTGTAGAATGACACTAATACTAACTTTCAACACATGCTTCTTGTTAGAATACTCCTCCAAATATCTGTTCTGAGCCTGGCTAATAAGTAAGATTGTCTTATATTCATGTACAAAGGACTAGCATATTTTACAGGTAGGTACTGGCACAAGTAACTCCTGCATAACTTTTTCTTATCTTTCCCTGTTCCTTTCTAGTTTGACTATGCCCTGTAAAACTTTCTGTTCACTTGCTAAGAGATAACAGATATCCTCAATCTTTTCTACCAGAATATTCTCTCAGTTATTCTACCTACCTGTAGTTTGAATTTCACTTGATAACATTACTGCTCTATCCTCAATGTCAACAAGCACAGTAATCACATCTAGGTTGGCTTCCTTTCCCATTTTCTTTAACAAACTTTTGGACCACAACCACTCTACTCAAATTCCCAGCTCTTCCTGCCACACATAATCAAACCTTCAGCAAGCAACCAATTTCTGTACCATTACTGGCCAAACTTCTTTTCTATCTCCTAGGAAGAAATGGTTCAGTTGGTTTCAAAATGTGGTTTATATCTCATACGTCTTCTTTTTCTTGTGGCTTTACTCTAAAAATGCAATATTCTTCCTTCTGAATTTTCATTGCCCCTATCTTTATTGTGTTTGTTAATGTGCTAAAACACCTTCTGTGTTCAAGGATCTCTTCTGAGCCTATTTTCTCTTGGAATGAGGGAAGATGGAAGCTATCTTTCCTTCCTTTTTAGCAAACTTTGCTTATCTTCTGTTTTATTATAACATAACCATGCCAGCCAACTTCACATCAAATCTGCAATTATCAATTCCAAAGATCAAACTTCTTGTTTTCTAAAATGAGTTTTGGTCCCAGGAGAATTTTCTTGACTGGAATAAAACATGTAGTAATAGGCTACCCTTTGCTTGTTGATTTTCTTCCAAAATTTTTATAATGTTATTCAGTTCAGATTCTTCATTTAACACTTCTTCCTGCTATTGGAGCACCTGTTTTTTGGACAACCCCTTAAATGTTACTTGAATTTGCTCCTCATTCTCTTGTGTTCCTTTTCCTTCTACTCTCATTGGACAGGCAAACTGACCTCCATGGCCCTAATGTTATCTAAGAGCATGCAACTATCAAATTTGAGTTTGTGTTAAAAATATAGCCCAACTTTCAAATGAAAATTGGCACATGGGATACAGAAGAATATAAATAACTTACAAAAATCATATTTTGTGAAACATTCCTTCTCCCTACTCAACCTTGCTTCTCTTCAGTACTTCTGGTTATTTGTTCTGTAGTTTCATCATCCAATTCCTCAACTTAGAAATCATCAGATTTTATTTGGTTTATCCTTCTTTTGTTGGTGTTTTGTAACTCATTTTTGCTCTACTTTTCTCATCACAATCACAATTATGTTTTAAATACATAGAATAATTTCAATACACATGATTAGGTTCTAGAAGCTCAAAATCTTCAATGTTTCTATTAACAGGATTCAGTCTATATCTGCTCTTCAAGACCTTAACATTTTTGCCCCAATGCCTTTCTTAATATTTGTTCCAGAAGAGTTGTCTTTTTATTCTGTCTGTGCAGAATTAATCTCTCTTTCATCTATAAACCCATGGCTCATAGTTCACAGTAGCTGTAGAGCTGTAGATCTCAACTCCTTTTTTTTTAATCAAGTTTGTTGTGTGTCTGTCCCTCCAGTTAGAATAGGAATTCCTGAAAAGCAGCAACCATAACCTTCATCTCAATAATTCTCACACCAGAACAATTCCAGTAAATATTTACAGCTCAATGAATAGTTTAACAATTAATTTCAATACATCAAGTCATTGGGACAAAAGTATAACCTACATTGTGATGAGGTTAATTCAATAACAAAATATGCATTAGTGTGGCTTTAAGTTTATTTAAGTTCAGAGAATCCCTTTTTCTTCTAAAGAATTTTAAGAATTGTCTTGAGAGTCTGCATGACTTCTAATAATACTCCCTGTGATAGTAACTGGGAAGTATGAATATTTCCCCATCATTTAGATAAAGAAAATAAGACTAATAGAGGTTAACTTACTTATCATTGTCACAAAATCAGTGGGTGATACAGTAGGGATTAAAAACACTTATTTAAATTTCCAATCATTAACATATTCACTCCATGAAGCATTCATTCAAGTAACTTCCCATCTTTTTATGAGGACAAATGAGATAATGTCTGCAAAATAATTTTAGCTACTCAGGAAAAGCAGGCTATATAATTTAAGAGATGAATTTGATAAATTGGATTCACAAATAAGTGCACTGGCTCAAAGCCTCTCTACAGAGGAAGTTATTGTGTCATTTTCCCCATTATCTTGCCAATTTACCTCGGCTTTACTATCATATGAATCTCCTATAGAGCTCGGCAAGTGAACTTCTTGAAAATGAGTTTTGGTCTCAATCCAGTAAATTTTATTTGTACTTTTCCCACATTCTCTCTAATAGTTCACTGACCCATTACATCATCAAAGTTACTACTTACCAAAATCAGAACATAAGTACATTTGACTTGTTTCATAGCTAATATTTTAGCAATAGCCTCATAGAACAATATTGATTTGATATAAAAGCATTTGCTTTTTCATATTATTATATTCACATGTAGGTACTACATAAGAATTCACCATATAAGGCTTCAAGAGTGTACTTATTGCACTGCAGTCTTTTTCAATAATAGCACCTACTACATAGGACCCAAGGGCACCCATTAAGTGCTCAATGATATTTTGTACTAGGCATTTTTTTGTCCTCTGAGAGCATTTCTAGCACTCTCAGAAGGGCAATACAATCAATGTGCAACCTCCAATAGTTCTGAATTTAACAATGTGGATGCTATTGAAATAGCCTTGGTGTATGAAGAAGAGCTGCTGATACATGGGCAAATGTGAATCTTACACAGGCTAGACAAAGCTGTCCATATCCTGTCTCCTACTGTGTAGAAAAATAGAATGATTTCATCTAAGCAGAAGCGTGATCTGTTGAACAGAATTAGAGCAAAATTCAATTTGATTTCATAAGTAAACTCTGCTCCAAAAGAAGTAGTTCTGTATAAGCCAAAAATGCAATTTAAATAACACAATACATTTTAGATTTCTGAATATTCATTCAGTTTCACTACAAATGAAGTTTCCCTTTAAGTAAATTATACCATCAATTCTGGAAATCTAAATAAATCTTTCTTTCTAGGCAATTTGTAGACATTGGTATTTCCTTATAATTTAAAGCATCTCTCTTACAAGAATGAGGCAAATGGATACCTGCAGATGGGCATGATGGTACCTGTGCAAAGAAGGAGAGGTACCCACTTGTTACTGAGTATATGCCCATTATATAAGGTTTAATGATTAGATATGTTTTTAATTTTCTTTGTCTCAATTATGAATATTGTATATGTCATAATCATTTTGACTATTTAAGTATATTTATAACCCAAATATACCCAAATGTAAAATAATAAATGTTTATAACAACTTCCTACAAAACAAAACCTACATAATCACCAGGACTTTCAGAAAGTCATTGTTATGAATAATGTGTAAATACATTAGCCACCTCCCCTTGTTCAACATTTTGCTTTTCATGGTTTCAATTTCCCATGGTCAACCACAGTCTGAAAATAAATTACAATATGATATTTTCAGAGAGAGAGGGAGACCACATTCACATAACTTGCATTAGAATATATTGTTATGCTTATTGTATTTTATTACTAGCTGCTGTTAATCCCCTATTGTCCTTAATTTTATAAATTACAGTTTATTATAGATATGTATCCATAGGGAAAACCATATATGGGAAGTTAGGTACAATTCACAATTTCAGGTATTCATTGAGGCTCTTGGAATGTATCCTACAAGGATAAGGGGGAGCTACTACAAAACTATAGTGCACATGAACTTAAAATAGTAGTAAACAGGAAAAAATGTTAAAAGTTTTTGCTGTACATAGAGGAAAAAATACAAATCCAATAATCTTAAATTGATACTTTAGAAAGTACATACTAATTTAGAACTAATGGCATAGGGAAAGGAAAAACAGCAACATGTAAGACCCAAAGATATATAACTCAGCTGGACTTAAGAACAAATATGTAGACCTAGACAAATTTATATACCCTACCTAGTTTTTGTAGTAATCCAACTGTTTTCTGTTGCTGTTTATATTTTGATTTCATAAACTTTTATTGAAATAAATTAATTCACTTATTAAAAATCGTATGTTTTCTTACATACCATCTTCTGATAGCTGAAATGGCTCACAAATCCACCCAGCAAATGTTGACTAATTGCTAATTATATGCAAATTATGTTTGCAATAAGGAAAGTTATGTTTGGTAAATAACATCATCAGGATTCTAAATGAACTGCAATACAGTCAGCAAAGAGTCATAAATGGGTAAAATTAATTAAAAAGTGAAAACCACATAGCTTTTCAAAAGAAATGTAAACAGATGACAATAGGAAGGATAGTCAAATAATGGGTTAATAAATAAATTGAACAAATTTTCACATGAGATTCCCCAAAGAGGCAAACAAAACTATGAGTCAGCTTAATAATGACAAATACATGTCCCCTCATTGGCCTCTCTGATGAACTGGGGGTGGGTTTCTGAAGTGTTGGCTTCTTTGAGCCATATACATATAACTACAATCAGCACCCTGATTGATTAATACTCAGTCCAAGGGCAGGTGTGAGATCGAATGTATTTCCCATCCATTTCCAAAATCTTTCTTCTTTTCTACTTTCCATAAATAATCAGAATTTGGGTACTAATAATCTTTTCCCCTAAATACATCAGCTTTCTCATTTCACTCAGTCCATAAAGTAGCCTCTACTAATCTCTTTCTCTAACCTCACTAATACAATCTATATGTGAATGATTAATTTTCTTTCTGAAACTTAAATATTGTTATCTGACCCCCCTCCCAACTCAAAACCATTTTAAAAACCAAAATTAAATTTATTTAACTAAAAACCATCATTTTTTTTTTATTTTAGGACTAATACACTCAGTTTTACCTTATTTTTACTATTGTACCCACCCTATCATTTTCTCATATTTCCTCTCAATTACCACTAAGACAATTTCAATTCATTGAACAGCTCCTTTATTAATGCCATTGTTTTCTCATGTTCTTTTTTTTTTCCCGTCCCTTAAAATTTCTTGCCTCACAAAGTTCTTCTGAGAATCTTCCACTCCTTTTTTTTAATGCCAATTTAAATAGTTGCTCCAAAGTTTTTTCCTAATACTTTCTTGCAGTTTTTTCTTGCTTTTTGCTCTTTACCTATATTTACTGTAATGTTTTAGTGGATTTCCTACAAGACTAAGTATTTTGAAAGAAGGCAATATATTCTCTTATGGTTTCGATATTATTTGTCCCCCAGAAGCTCATGTGTGAGATAATGCAAGAAAGCTTAGAGGTGAAATGATTGAGTTATGAGAGCTTTAACACAATCAGTGCATTAATCCTGATAGAGATTAACTGTGTGTTAAGTGTAGGTGGGTAGGGTGTGGCTGAAAGAGGTGGGTCCATGGGGCATGCCTTTAGAGTTTATATTTTGTTCATGATAAGGGGAGTGCACTCGCTTTCTTTGCTTCCTGGTGGCCATATCTTAAATCTCTTTCCTCCACCATACTCTTCTGTCATGATGTTCTGCCACATCTCAGACATAAAGCAATAGAGGCAGCCATCTGTGAACTGAGACCTCTGAAACTGTGAGACCCAAATAAACTTTTTCTCCTCTAAAATTATTTTGTCAGGTCTTTTGGCCATGGCTGTGAAAAAGCTGACTAAAACATATTCTTTCACTAATGTGTAACCAGGGTCTGAACATTACCTTGTTCTCAGTAAGTGCTCAATAAACATTTAAGGAAAGATTAACTTCAAACTGGGGAAACTTCTGGGTAGACAGTGATGGAGATTATCTGGAAGGCAGAGAGAAACCCTCAAGGGATTCTTAGACAGAATCAATCCACAAATGGATGGGAATGAGGAAGCAAGAAGGAATATTTCAGGGACACTGATCCCACTATGTTGATTTCATAGTATCAGGGGCAGTGTCTGGAAGAATATAGAAAAAAGTAGTTTTTATCTCATAATTTTCTGTTGTATACTCTCATCCATACTCACACTAAGAATTCTTTAGCTACAGATAATTTTTTTTTATATATTTGAGATGGTCAATACTTTTTATAATGTTTTTGTAACAAGCTTTTGATTTTCCATTGTATTTCACAATAAATGTGCATCAATTTATTATGTACTTTAAACATTTGCATTTGTGCTGTTATGCTTCTTTTTTAATAAAATTCAAGCACCATTTGCAAGTACATACTTGGGGTAAAAAAAAAACATAGGAAAACAAAATAAAAATAAGAAAACTTTTATTTGGTTTTGTGATGTTCTTTGGATTTGTGATGTTCAATGATCCCTGTTTGACTACACTATGTCATGTGTGATGTTGTCAACACAACACACTAACTGCCCACTCCCAACAGCCATTGACAAACTTCAGTTCCATAGATGCTAAAGTACATTGACAGTCAAAATTATTTTTGGATTCAATCCTTAAGTAAAGCTTTGCTGAATACATAGCAACCCAAGCAATATTCATATCTGTCTATACTACTCAAAGACAAAATAGGGTCCAAGGAGGGCTGAACTCCTAAAAAACAGTATTCCCCAAATAGCAGATAAAGTGCATATCTTCCTTTCTCCCCAAACTGACTGCAAAGTAAGATGAAAACAGGAACTGACTGTGCGTGAAGAAAGCAGCTAGAAAAGTCAAAATACTAAAATACAGATCTGGCATGTTTCTTTTATTTACTAGCCAAATTCCCACAGGGAAAAATGCCACATGTCAATAAACAAATATCTGACAAGAGGTCAAATAAATCAATCCAGCCTGTTGTAATATGTCACAGGCAGAGTTATGGGAATAGAATAATCACCATTACACCAATAACAATGTGTTTGGTTTAAACTGGATTATGTATCTGTCATCGATTGACCTGAATTATATGGGACTAGAGAGTATTATTATTCAGTGCTCTGTACCTACAACATCAGAATATATGAACTCTCTATCAATAGTTAAAAATACCAGTGAAAATTTGTATGAGAAAGCAGGGGTTAAAAAACAACAATATTTGAATAAAGTATGCAATTAAAGGCAATTTCTTTATTACATAAATATCTACTTTATATGTTGGCTTTTCTATCTTTCTTTTGCTTTCTCTATGTGAGGTAAAGAACATATTCCTTTTCCGTAGTTTAGGCTTCAGTCTCTCCTTACATTTCTTGTCACTCTGTGTACAACTCATTCTCAGACACCCAATGCAGACCTAGTCAAGCTTCAAACTCAAGAAGCAAAGTGTCAACTGCTCATGTTATATTACTAGCCTGTGCAACTAGTAGCAGAAGAAAAAGCATATTTTGCTCTACCTTGCAAGCCCTCTTAGAAGATTAAGTGGAATTCTGCCAAAACCACTCATATAGTTGCTCCTCTCTCACCTACCAAGGCCTTAAGTGCCAGGCACTCAAAGAATATTTAATAAATGAATGTAACATGGAAAAAGATATCATTAAATACTTGAATGAATGCTTACACGACAAGTATTATACCTTTATTATATTCAAGTGCCCATAAAAGTTTTTGATACCAGAAAAGTATCATTGAAATAAATTACATATTTTTCCTCTTATACCTCTGGGTTTAAAAGTTTATATGTGTCTTTGAATATACGAGGATATGAGATAGTATTTTTTATACCAATTACAGTCATTACGAAAGGTAAATTATTTTGTCCTCTACATATACACATATTATATATAAATGTATGTATGTATATTTGTAATAGACATACATAAATTTATTATATGTATACATGTGTGTACATTGCTTGGATTTTTAAAATATTTATCATGTTAAAGGTTAGAAAAAAATGTTAAGAAGCAATTAATTTGTGTGCAGTAGGGACTTACAATGGAAGATTTCTTCATTTTATAAGAATGTTCCAGCCCTTCATAGGGTAGACAAGGAGGTCTTTAATTAGGTACTTGAACATTGAAACAAAACCTCAGAAGACTGAGTTATTAAAAACCAACCTTCACTTCTGAGTGTTAAAAGTACATAAAAGTACTTCACTCCTTTTCTTCTTAGACAGGAACTATAAGTGATTTTCATGAATATTTATTTAATTCAACCTATTACATTGGGTGTTCTAAATAACCAAAACATAATTTCTTTACTTTCTTAAACAAATACTATCTCGCACTTTCAATATTTAGTTACGTTTAATAAAGGTGACTCTTTCTAGCAATTCAAAATTCTCAGGTATTTTAAAAACAGGCAGAATTTTCTATGATACCTATAATATTATCTAAATTTATAAATTGTGGTGTTCTTTCCATTAGAGAAAGAAAATAATGTTCCTTGACCATCAGACATCAAAGGCTTCTTTCCCATGGTAAGGCTTCAGGAACAGGGGCGTGATTATTGTCAAAAGATAACCGATGGTTTAAGATTGGTTGCATCAGAGTCCTGGATACCGATTGTGACAGGTTCTGCAGGTGTACAAACTTTTGCCTATTGATACAAATTGAATCTGAAAATAGCAATTTATTCACCAAATCAAACCAATCACTGCAATGCAGTTTTCTCTTTCGGCTCTTATTTGCAATCAACCACTTTTAACCACCGTGAAATTTCTGTTTTACAGCAACATTTCTTTTTCAGCAAGGGGTTTAAGGAAACCGTCATGGAAAACCTTGCTTTTAACCTTTTAAGATTTGAGCTTTTCTTTTATAAGAACATTTGTTTATAGTTACACTACTTATTCTAGGCAAAAATGATCAACACCTGTTCTTAATTAGTCCTCCAGTCCTACACTCCTTTCTCTTTATTCCACCAACTGTCATTTGCTCTTCTTTACCCATAAAAAGCAATCACATTAGCATCCTTTGTAACACAATTTCTGAACTTCAAAGACATACCAGAAATTCTATAGTAAAACTGCCTCTCGTATATGCTAACATAATCAACTTCCAGGAAATAGGAAAGCACACGAAATAGAAACATTTTTGAATCTTTTTTTTTTTTTTTTCATTTTGACAGTTACTCAAAGTTACACCACATAGCCAAGAATTTGAAACAAGTAAATAAAAGATAGTTTGCCTGAAGGGAAGCAAACAGAGCAAAGAACTCTGAATTTGTATCAAAGATTGGACAAGTAAGTGGACACTCCTGAAGTTTTGAATCAACACATTTTCCTGGCATTTGACCAGCCTTTCCAAAGCTCTTAGATGGATAGGCTCATGATGGCTAACTAGTGGTTGTTGCCATGGCTACGAGCAGCCAACAGCGGGGGGGGGGGGGGGGGGGGAGGGGGGAAATGTAGTTAGGAAACACAACTAATAGTGTCTCTGGGAAGAATGCGTATTTGAATATACCTTAAAGCACAGAGTCTATCAGGAAGAATTTTTAAAAAAATTGATTGTATTTTAACAATTATAAGGACATTCCATATCATAAGGCATTCATCTAGAACATAGAAAAGAAGACAAGAAAGAGAAGCAAGAGGAAAATAAGAAAAAGTATTGATAGGAGTAGAAGCTCTGGTTGCCATCGTTTTTCATTTCTCAGCACCTCTGAAAAGTGAAACCTTCAGGAGACTGTATGTCCAAGTATTGGTCTGTATTCTTTATCAGGAAGTGAGTAGAAGTCGATTTGGCAAATTCACCTTAAATCACTATATTCTAACTTAAAGAGACAATGGGATAACCCTTGGTCATTTAGATCAATAGGTATAGAACTTGACAGTCCCTTTAAATTTTAAATTGATATTACCAAAAATTGACCCAAAGCAGGTGATCACTAGGAAGCAAAAATTTGTTTCAGACTTAAGTTAACTATGATAATATTGAACAGCCATTGGATACAGTTCCTCTGTTTGGATTATATAGGTAATGATGTATTATAGTACTCTATGGGTAATGATGTATCATGGTTGTTAACATGCCTTAAATTTTCAGGAATTTTGTAAGCCATTTATTAAATGTAGCCATTATGAAAATTAATATATATGAATTTATAATTTAATAAGTTTTATTTCTTTTATTTTCATCTTTGCTCTTTTTTTGTCAGGTAGGGTACCTGGGATTGAAGTACTCAACCACTGAACCACATCTCCAGCCCTCTTTTGTATTTTCTTTAGAGACAGGGTCTCACTGAGTTGCTTAGTGCCTCATTTTTGCTGAGACTGGCTTTGAACTCGCTATTCTCCTGCCTTAGGCTCCTGAGTTGCTGGGGTTACAGGCATGTGCCACTAAACCTGGCTCATATATGCTCTTGAATTCTTTTTTCCATCGGTGGTTTCTGCATGGTAGAAATGGTATATTTTGATATGCTGTGTGCATCCTTTCTGAGTTCCACATTGAGGGATACTGTATTGGTAGCTTGCAACAGGTCCCAGTTTACTTACACGTAAAAAAGGCAAACACTGCATGGTAGGGTTTTATTTATGGCTTTGTTTATTATCTAGACTAAGACAGTGAAAAAAAAAGTATTAATAATGCAGAATAAACTTTGAAATATTTCAAGTCTATAACTGTAATATTGCAAATAACAAAAATAAATTGAGATAACAATCTTCAAAATTTGAAAAACAATCGCATGGTTAAACAAAGAAGTTCTTACATCATTGAAGAATGAATAAAGTTTTCAAAGACACCTTCATTTTTTGTCATTTTACTTGCTAACATAAATGAAAATATAGCCAACATGTATAAAAATGTACTAAGTTGTGATTTTCTGCCAATTAACAAAGCAAAACATTCTATAATAACTCATCATTGGGCTGGGATTGTGGCTCAGAGGGAGAGTGCTCACCTTGCATGCATGAGGCACTGGGTTTGATCCTTAGCCCCATATAAAAATAAAATAAAGATATTGTGTCCACATATAACTAAAAAAATTTTTAAAAAGCTAATCAGTTATATGGAATTTACCATGTAGTGCATGTTATGATTTATAAATTGTGAATGATACATTTTCTACATCAGCAAAATGTACAGTGAATGTGTGGGGTGTGTGTATGTGTGTGTGTTACATTTATGTTAGGGAAGAATAACTCTTATGTTACTATTTAATTCTCCTGGGAAAATCCAGGGTATCTGGTGCAGGTCCTTATTAGAATAGTTGCCAAGTTTAAAGAAACATCAAACAGGTCACTTCTAGTATAAGTTGTAGGATGTCCCAGAAAAATTAAATGAATGTGTTTCTTTTCTTTGTATTGAGTATTCAGAAGCTTCTACTGCTATTGAGAAAGCCCCTTTATTTTGTTTTATCTTCTTTTCTCTCTAGACTGCAGGAAAACATACAAAATATATAATTATGATCATGCCACTGGCAGAAAAATATTAACCAAATTATACTTTCTGAAAATAATGGATTCACAGCATAAACTTAATATTGATATACTTAATTTTCATTTGTTGAATATCTGCTATGTGCTAAATTAGAAGCCATTTCCCATTTCAGAAAAAAATAGATTGAAAATTGCTGTGGAATGGCAAGAGGGAGTGGTTAGGAAGCTTGAATAAACTTTTGCTCGTGTTCAATATGTGTAACAGCTTGGTTGTAGGCAAACTGTCACAGGTGTACCCACATATCAAAGCATATCAAGTTGCATTTCAAATATATGGATTTTATTTTATTCAATGTCAGTTATACATCAATAAAATAATATTAAGTTTCCAAAATGAAGAAACTTAAAGCATATACAACACAGACACACACACACACACACACACACACACACAGATGTAATTGTTTTGATTTTTACTGTCTACATAAATTTGTGCCTATACTCTTTCTTTTGTGCTTCTATCCTTCAAAAATAATAACCACATTTTCTTTCATAATAGTTATTCTGCATTTTAAAGGAGTAAAGCACTATATGTCCATAATAAACTTGTTTTTAAAGTGATGCATTTAGATAAAAAATTATGATGTTTAAAAGTTATTTAATCAAAATTTATGGGTCTGTGATTTTTAAAGCTTACTTTTCTTAAACTTTCTCACTTGTGCGTTTTTCCTAAATATTTTGCTAATATGATCTCTTCTACACATTGGAGAATGTTAATTCAATAGTATATTTATTTACACTAAACACACAGATATGTTAGAATTAAAAACATTAAATTTGATGAATCACCCACAAATTTAAATACCAGAGGCATATATATTTTGCAACTTCAAAGTTCTTATCCTTTATTAAATTAATGTATACAACTAGGGCTAAATTGTATCTAAAAGATAATTGTGGGGAAATTATATGAGCTTTAAATCACATTTGCTTCCAAAGATAACCTTTATGAACTTGTAATTTTAAATAAAGGTCTTAATACACCCACCTCAGTTTCTTAATTTAGTCAATAAATACTTTAACTTGAATACTGTGTATGAGGGAAAACAATGATCTGCCATCAATGAACACATAATAGCAAGCCAAGAAAGACAATGAAAAAAAATTTTTGATGAAATACTTAAAAATGTTTTTTGGATACTTCCTCTCATCAGAAAGGAAGAGAAAAACCAGTAGAGAGAGACATTATCTTGCAACTTTTTATTATAAGGGACTTAATGTGAAAAGCCACGCAAACTAAGCAGCATAAAAAAAAAAATATAGTGACTTTAAAAGAATATTAATGAAAACTTACAGTTATTCATACTTGTTAACTTTTTAATTCTTTAAATATCCTATAATTGTTTTGAAAATATAACTATCCTGTCCTACCAGTCCTCTCCCCCGTCATGGAGAATTTTTATCTACTTTATCACATCAGCTGCTTCTTCTTCTTCTTCTTCTTCTTCTTCTTCTTCTTCTTCTTCTTCTTCTTCTTCTTCTTCTTCTTTTTAATCTCTAATATAACGAGCTCCTCAGTGGTTAACCTCTTCATTCGAAAGCTAATATCCCAGTGTTCCCTAGAAAGCAGCTTCCTTTACTGGCATAATTCCCTGGATATGTTTTAAGAGCCTTGACTAAGTTGTTTTGCCATTTAGTTTGCAATGTGCTTTTGAATGATCAATATGCATTATAGAACTATGTTTACTCATCATTTCTCCCAATCAAGAAAACACATCAAAATTCTGGTGAGAACATTTAAACATAAATAATAATTCTCACTTAATGCAACCTCTTATTATGCTCTTTTATACTCAAATTCAAGTTTTTGAAGTTTCTTTTTTATTACTATGCTTTCAATCTGTCCAGGTAAGTCTCTCAATTTAATAAATAATATTGCAAAATAAGTCAAAATCCTTTATCATACTGTCAAATCTATTGTAAAAATTAGCAGAAAAAGTCTTAGAAAATATATATCACAGCAAGATTTTAGCAAGTTGTTTTTCTTGCTAAGTGACCCAAATATCAGAAATAGACTACATTTTATCTTGCATGAAAAAGATGAAGAAATGTAGTCCCAAGCATCCCCTGTTCCAAAACTGTGTTTTGAACCAATGGTAAAACACTTTCACTGGACACAATGGGCATAGTGGTACTCAATGTTTGTTATAGCAATTCAGTATACTTAGAAGAATCTTAAAGACTCAGAATTCTTTCCTAGAGTAGCCAACTTTAAGGGACATAAAGGGAAAATCTCTGTTAGAAGGTAGTCTCTGGCCCACTCCTCCTTAAAAGAACAGTTTGCTCTTCGTCTCTCCTTAGCACCTTGTTATAGTTTGAATCTTGTGTGTCTCTTAGTGGTCCATGTGTCAAAGACTTGGTCTCCAGAGGGGCACTATTAGGAGGTGAGGGAAGGGGTCATTGGAGTGTGTCCTTGAAGGAGATAGTGGGGCCAACCCCAATTTCACATTCATATTGGGCTTCCTAACCAGGATGATGGGAGTCTTTTGCTGTGCCACACATTCCCAAAATGGTGAGTTGCAAGTCCAAAAGCAACTGCCCAACCCACTGTAGACTAAAACCTCCAAAACAGTGAGTTAAAATGAATCTTTTCTCTTGTTAAGCTAATTTTCTCAGGAGTTTGTTATAATGAGAGAATGTTGACTCACAAACGTACGTCTACATTGGAGGTTATGAGTTTCTTACTCCATGTATCCAAAGTTCACCTTTATCATTCTCTCATTGTGAGTCAAGTTGCTACCTGATGACTTAGAAAGCTATTTTTTTAACATTAAAATAAAAATGAGTAGCTCTATGAAAATCTAAAATCAGTTAAAGTCAGTTTGTTTATTTCATATTTTAAACAAGTCATTCACAGTAATCTGTTCACACTTCTAGTAACACTGATACAGGAAATTTAGAATAACTAGTCCTATAATTATATGCTACAGTTTCAAAAGTGACATTTTCAGAATAAAATAAAGAGGAAGAATTCCTGCCTCAAAGTAAGTTTGCATTCAAAGCATAAATGAGTGAAAAATCAAACCATTTATAGAAAGCTTTGAGATAGCTGTAATGTTGCTTCATTTTTTTTCTAGTCATAAATGATTTTGAAAGCAGGTGTTAAGAAAAGAACCAATAATGAAAGCACAGTATAATCTACAGTTGGAAACATCCATAATTTTTGTAATGAGCAAACAGACAAGAAAACAGGTTATTTCTGAAAATTAAAATATACATATATATGTATATATAAGATATACATATATGTGTATATATATAGATAATGAAGTTAAAAATTATCTGCATTTTCCACAGTAATAATTTCTTCCAGAAATTTTAACTCTTTTCCTATCTACAACTCAAATAGCACTAACCCCAAAATGTCCATTAGTCTGTATTTATAATATAATTCATACTGTGTTATTTTTATTATTATTATTATTATTTGGGCATTTTTCTTTTTTTAAAAAAATGTGTAAATATTTACCTAGCTAATGCACTGGAGAATTAGAAGTGTTTATTTTGTATGTGATTCATTAGTACATTGCTTTAAAAAAAAAAAAAAAAAAAAATATATATATATATATATATATATATATATATATCTGTCAGTGATTCTTTTGAGGTTTTAGAAAATTAATAATCATAAATAAAGATAATAATTTTCTCCAAAAAATGTTGAGCATTAATAAAAAGAGTGAACATCTCAGGAGAGAGAAACCAAATATATATGCACCAAAAAGAATTTTAAAATTAGTTATTGAGCTTCTGGTGGAAGATTTTAGAAAAGCCCATATTCGCAGATTATAGGTACAACAGCAACTGCTAAATAGCTTTTGGAATTAAAACTTCATTCTTTATAAAAACAATTTAATAAATAAACAATTCCATCCCAGAGAGTGTGCAATTGTATTTGTGTGAAATTTCTCCTGAATTATAAAAATAATGATAATGTTGCTGTTGTACCTATAATCTGCGAATATGGGCTTTTCTTTTCTTGTCCTAATATTTAAACACAAAAGTAGGGTGATTTTACATGTTATTAGCACAATATTGAATGAGAACCACTGTGAGACTATTACGACAAGTGTCTTTATTTCCAATTAAAATTGTGAGTGGAAAGTATCATTATTTAGGTTATATTAAGGGCAAAATATTTAAGGAAGTCCTTAATATATAACAAAATTGATGCTGTTCCATACAAGTTACAGAATAACAATTTGAAGAGCTTCCCTTCTGAGCACAGCAACCTTTGTTTTGAAGCAATCAGAGTCACTTATTATTTGCACATCTACCAGTCTGGTTTTTATGGTTAGCAAAGCTGAGCCTCTGATTTCTAATGTTTTTATTCTGCTTGTTGAGTTTTCCTATAAATTGTACTCTTAACTTCCGTGATGAATAGATAAAAGTAAAAATGAATTAGAAGGCCTGTGGAAATCCTCACCATACAAGCTAGATTCACGACCCCGATTTTCTATCTAGTTTTCTATTTCTTATATATAGATACACAAATAAGAAGACTCTAACATTTACTCTCCCACAATGAAAATTAGGATTTCTCCCTCTCTCTTTCTCTGTTTAAATGCTGTCAAATAGGGCATCTACGTTTTCATTGGATGTTTAAGTGGAAAAAGAAAATATTTTCCATAGTTAGAACTATGGATCACTACAGTAAAAAGTCAATGTTCATATGAAATTGATAGCATCAGACAAGCAAGGAAGAGGGGAAAATGAAGGAAGAGAGGGAAATAACCCATTGTTCAGGAAGTAGTTTTACAAATTTAGTGGCTGATTACATTTGTCATAGCTGAGATATGAAAAGATAAATGGGGAAGAAATATAATACTGATAAGAGCAAATTTCATTATCCAGTCTATGAGAACATAGATGTTGAAGTGTTAAGTAAAATCTTGATAAATATGGTATGTTGCTTTAAGAATCTCTTTCTGAGGTAGGTGTGGCAGCACACCCCTTATAATTCTAATGACTGGGGAGGATCACAAGTTCTTTAAGAAGCCAACCTCAGCAACCAGCAAGGTAGAGAGACTCTGCCTCAGAAATACAAAAATAAAAAGTTCTGAAGATGTGTAGCTCAGTGGGACAACACACTGGGTTCAATAGAGGGAGGGGGAAAGAAGGAAGGGTATAGAGAGGGAAGGTAGAAGGGAGGGAGGGAAGAGAGAGAGAAAGAGAGAGAGAGAGAGGGAAAATAAAGGGAGGAAAGGAGGGAGACAGAGGAAAAGAAAAAGAGAAAGAGCAAGAGAAAAGAAAAGAGAAAAAGAAATGAATCTTCCTGTAATAATGGAGTGTGAGAATGGTGTTCAGTGTATGGCAGGCATTTTATGACCTTGAAGGGAGGTCAAGAAAATGTTCAAAATACTACCCCTTGCAAACGCCACAGAAAACTGAAATTGTCACCTCTGCTTTCTGTGACATAAGATTACTATATATCTTCATTGCTTAAGAAAAATTGATAGAACATTTAGTATTTCTAAAAGTCATCCTTAGGACTGTGTCCAAAAATCAGTGGTAGAGCATATGCCCAGCATGGGGGAGGCCCTGGGTTTGATCACCAGTACTGCACTGGAAGAAGAAAAAAAAAGGTTCCTGATAAAATTTCAAGAAGCAAGATATTCAAGATCTTCACTATCCATGAACATTTTATATTCATTTCAATTCAGTAATGATAAACAAACAAAACATTTATTCATAGAACACAGCAAATAGCAAAGATAAGGAAGAAATTATGACTGAAATTATTTTTTTAAGAAAATCACCACAATTTGCAAACTTTAAAGATTCTGATTTTCCATAAATAAAAGAGTGCAATCATTTTAAACAAGTTATATATTATTTGAAGAATAAACAACAATGTGTACCATCCAGACCAAGGAATGTGGTTTCTTTTGGGGGGGGATTGAACCCAGTGCTGCTTAACCAGTGAGCCACATCCCTAGCCCTTTTCAAAATATTTTATTTAGAGACAGGGAGACAGGATCTCACTGAGTTGCTTTAGGACCTTGCTAAATTGCTGAGGCTGGTTTTGAATTCTCAATTCTCTTGCCTCAGCCTCCCTCAGCTAGGATTATAAGCATGTGCCACCACGCCCAGCCCAGAGACCTTTTATAGTGGAAATGAAATTTTATGGACATTCTTACACATTCAATCAAAGAAAGAAGAAATTAAACCACAAATCAATGTATAGTATAATACATATCAATATTTCACTTATCCTAGGCAATATATGATAGTACCAACTCTGAAGGAAAAATATATTTAACATTTTTTTTTTTTTTTTGCAAAATGTGCTATGGCATTATGTACGCCTAGATTCTTTATTTAGAATGTTTTCCCATTTCTTAAATTTTAGCCAGTTAAAAACATCTTTTTAACTATTTAAAATGCCTTTAAATACTCAATATTTTACCTGAAAGTTTAGTCAATTTACACAACTATTAAAGTCAATCCTAGTAAATCATGTATTACACCTATAGAAAAAAAAAGTTGTGTGACCAATTCATGAATATAATGGTCCTTAAGAAAAGCAGTTTAATAGTAGTGAGCAGGAGCATACATATGTGCATACATTCATCTATATATCATAAGTTGAGGAAAACATTACATTCTGATGAATAATTATGAGCATTATGCCCCCAGTCAAAAAATCTATTTATAAAACAACTGAGAAAATACTTAAACTTATGAACCTTTTAAATCTAAAGTCACATGTTAAACTTTAATAAAAGCAAACTGCTTAAACAAATAAATATAAAACATAATTATATGAAACTTAAATTATATATTAAATTATATAATTAAAATTAAATGTACATTAGATTTGATTTGTTAGGGAAAAACAGGATGGTTATAATGATAAGAAATCTGAGGTAAATTTGAATTTATCTAATCACATTTGTTTAGCATAAAGAAATTTCCCCATCAAACTTCACAACAGTCCAAAATGTGGAAGAGGAAAAGATGAACAGAGCGAACCTATCATTACTTGCAAAATGCCACTCAGAGCTTGCTTATAAACAAGAAGTTGCCTGTCTCAAGAACAATACAAATATTAAAAGTTAACACATAATCCAACATTTGTCCTTGGTTGATTTTCTTATCCCCTAAAATGTTATCAGACCATACTCTGATTTTGACCTTGAAAACCTACAGACATAAATCATGAAACTGTTCCAGAAAATAAAATGTTAAAATATGACAAGAAAAAGCAATTCCTATATATTTTCAGAAACTCTGATATATTTTCATTTTTCAAAATGATTACTCATGCCATTGACCAAAATTGGAACAGCATATGAGCATTCTAGTAGAGTCACAGTTTGTCCTAAATCAAAAAAGAAAAACATAAAGTGCTCACAATGAAATGTAGTCAGACACAACTGTAGGGAAGGATATTTTGTGGGGGAAATTCATGGGCATTTGAAGAGAATGCTTTAGGTACTGTGGGATTGGATTTTTCTTCCCACTGTTTTATATTTTATCTGCTTTCATAAGCTAAAGGATGCTGGCCAAGTCAGGTTCCAGCCATTCAAGTCTTATTTGTACATAAAGCTCTAAAACACACTAATCTCTCAGGTTTTTGATAAGTCAACACTGCAATCAATAGCATGCTGCCTTTAGCTTCAGGTCTCAGTGGCATCCTTTGATTAATATCAGCTTTCCAGGAGAAACATGAAAATCATATCATGTGCAACTAGATCAAACTGTCATGCAACTTTGGGAAACTGAGACATTCAAGGGAAATGTGAAAATGAACTGTAGCAGATAAATGTCAATTTCAGGGTTTTTGACATTTTGTTATATTTAAATTACAGGCAATGTTATTTTGGTTCCTTCCTGCTCTAAACATGTTGGTTTTCCCTTTCAGGAGATTCTGATAAAATATGTGATCATCCCTTGCCAACATTTTCAATTCCTCCTCTATGCAGACAGCAGGGTTTATATGATAAAATTTTAATGACCATGGACCTGCATAACAATGTGAGGCACCAGCACATTTTCAATGAGGCTATGCATTTGTTAAGACTGGCATTGGGTGGTATTCTCTAAGCGGAAGCCTTCGTGGTCTGAGAAGCAGGCTTAGGGGAGATAGAAGCTGCTCCTGAGAAAGCGCCATTATCATGCAGCAGTTGTCCGGATGAAATGGAGATTTATGAATCACTGCCAAGGAAACTATATTACCGGTTGTAAATTAAAACTGGGGTTTAACATATACCCAGCACTAGGCTGGAGGATCTAGTTTTCAGATTACTCCACAGACTTAGTTAAAAGCAGCTTTAGAGGGCCCCTCAATCCCTGATTACATCCCCTTCAACTTCCCACAAAATCCTACACTATTTTCTGGTTGCAGTTTCATGGGAAGTGGGGGTGTTGAAATCTACTCAGGAGAGGTTTTGGATTTTTGTTTAACTCCTTTTCAATTCCAGGTTAAGTAGTGCTGGAACTGGACTTTGTCAGTGTTAAGTCATGCATTGATGTCACCTGCTTGGCATGCACTGAAATACTTGCTGAACTTGGCTTCTTGACTTAACATATAAACAAACCCTCAGCTGTGAGCCTAGGGGTGGCTATGCTGTATGAATTCTATGAACATATATAAGAACACAATATAACTTTTCAACTCTAAAAACATCATTTGAAAGGTTTTTTGGTTTCTCTGTTCATGACTACAACTGTCTTTTGAAACTGTTATGATCCAAAATGAGAAACAGTATAAACATAATATTATGATGGTTTGTTGCTTGATCAACATGTACCACCTTCCAGAAATTTCCAGGTTTATGTTGATTATACAGTGCTATTATTGTCTTGCTGTAGAATCTGACTGGTTTAGGAAAGTATGATTTGCAAGAACTGTACTTAGGATTTCAAATGATAGAACTGTTATAAAATTTCTCTCTGGCACTAAGAGTACTGCCCTAGAGCATGGGAATGAGTGATAGAAACTCTGATGGGTCAGTTCAGGCCTGTTCCATTTCATCAGTGAAGATCTATTGCTGTTACACTTCACTATCTCATCATTTGGACCTTCTGGTAAAGAAAACCAATTGAGAATGTGGAGTAGTATATTTACCCAGTAAGGATCTGAGCAGTAAGAATATCAAACTTTTTTCATATAAACAAGTTTTGGGTAAAAGTGCTGAAAAGATAATCGAGATAGAAATGGAAAGATGGGTCAGGGGTATCTAGGAGGAAGACTATGATTACTAGAATATAGTTGTAAGTTGGTCCAGTAAAGAAAATAATTCCTAGAAGTTTAGCATTAAGATATAAATAGCTGTTCATATGTAAAAGATTAAAACAGGTGTTAGAGTGAAAACAGAAATCACAAATGCTTTAAAATAAATTATACAAAATCTTACATGGAACCAAGAATTTACTTAGAATCCAAGGAAATCACCTTTGATGTTCCTACCAGCATAAATAATCATTCTGGAATTCTATAATATAAAATGAACTTAATTTAAGATAAATATTTTTGGACTGAAAATACTATAACATTGATAACATGACTGACCACAAATGCCAAGTTTTTAAAGAGAGATTTTAAGATTACTGCAAACCTCAGAGATTAATACTAAATGATTATGTTTACAACATAATTACCATACACATAAGTATAGTAATTATAGTATAGTGAATTAATTGCTAATAAATTAATAGCATAGCAGGTTGCCTAAAATAACATGCAGAAGCTCCAAATCTGACTTAATTTGATTTAACCTAAAACTATATCTAGTTTCCTTGTTAAATTACATACCTAATAGTTATAAACACCTTCCCAAATAATCCATTCTTATTTATTCTATTGGTATTGTAATTTAATAAGTATTATATCTGTGGTCTTTGTCCCCAGTTCCTGGCACCAAGCTAATAAAACATTGTAATTTTGTTACTGAGACAAGAATCTTTTGATCTAATGAAGCAAGTATTGGCAGTCCCCTAGATTGCTTCGAGATATAGACTGTTCTCTAGAAAGAACAGAATTTGATTAGAAGTTTAGAACCTTTAGCTCCATCCCACCTCAGGGGAGGGAAAAAAGGAGGAGATAAAGTTGGTAACAGATTACAGTTACATGAGGAAACCTTTACAAAAACCTCATAAATGGTGAGGTTCAGAGAACTTCTGACTTTGGAATACATTATAGTATGCCAGGAGGGTGTCACAATACAATTCCAAGGGAACAAAAATTCTTATACTAGAGAACTTTCTGGATCTTTCTTTCTGTACTTATTCAACTGGCTATTTACTTATATCCTTATAATATCCATTACAATAAACCTGTAATAATAAGCATACTGAGTTAATTATAATACTGAATTACTGAATATGAGGTGGTCATGGTGACTCTCAGCTTTGTAGCCAAGTCAGACGTGTGTGTACCCTAGGGCCCAGATACTTGTGATTAGTGTCTGAAATGGGTCAGTCTATGGGATTAAGACCCACATTTTTGAGGTCCATGGTGACTCTAGGTAGTCAGTGTCAGAATCAAATTAAGTTAGAGTTGTTATCTGTTTAGAAAGTTGGAAAACTGCTTGGTGTGTTTGGTGACTGGGGTGGGCAGGCAATTATTGTCAGAAATGTTCTTAAAAATAGTTAAAATAGTAAAGCCCTTAATGCTAATCACATTAATATGACTTATTTAAAAAATAAGAACATAAATCATAATAAAAGCACAGAGTAATGTTTTTCATTAAGCAGTCATTTGGGCTAGTGATGTGGCTTAGTGGTACAATGCTGGCCTAGCATGTGCAAGGCCTTTGGTGTGATCCCCAGAACTGAACAACTCAGTATTATTGACAACACTTATGTCCCCTGTAAATTTCACATGTTGAAAACTAACCTCCAATGTGATGATATCAAGAGGCAGGGCCATTGGGAGGAAAGCAGGTAGTAGGATGAAGTCCTCATGAATAGGATTAGTGCCCTTTTAAAAGGGATCCCAGAGCCAGGCAGGGTGGTACATGCCTGTAATCCCAGTGGCATAGGAGACTGAGGCAGGAAGATTGGAAGTTCAAAAGTAGCTTTGGCTAAAAGTGAGGTGCTAAGCCATTCAGTGAGACCCTCTCTCTAAAAGAAATACAAAATAGGGCTGCAGATATAGATCAGCAGTAGAATGCCCCGGAGTTCAATTCCTGGTACAAAAAAAAAAAAAAAGGGTATGTGTGGGGATCACAGAGAGCTCTCTTTCTGTCATGTGAAGATACAAAGGGTCCTCAACAGTAAGCATCCTTAAATGAGGGCTTTCACCTGAACCCAATCATGTTAGGTGGCACCCTAAACTCAGACTACTAGCCTCTAGACCTATAAAAAAGAGACTTCTAGTTTTTATAAGCTACTCAAAAAAACTTTATTATAGATAGAATTCTGATCTAAGATACTTAGTTTAAAAATTTTAATACTGAATGGAATTGGGACATGGGGGGGCAAGAATGTAGAAAACATGAAATATTTAATAAATTTAATAAGTTCTGCTAGTAAAATATTTGTAATTTTGTAAAAAAATAAAGAATCATCTATCTGAATAAATCAAATGATAGTGTAATTAAATAAATAAATACTAAAGAGTTAAGTTTTCAGAAGGAAAACTTCTGTTTCTTCAAGACATAAATTTATGTACAGTATATTCACTCTGGGATAATACCCTCCATTATAACCAGTAGTTTTGAAAAATATGTAAAACAATTCATAGACAATATAACATAAACACAAATTAGAATTCAACACTATGCTACATATATATAGGTGGGTAAATTAAATAAATATTCAAGTGTTTATTAGAATAATACAAATGATAGGTGTGAGTTGGTTTTGCCTTTCTAGCATCCATGTCCCTTCAAAAAACCTCTTTCCAACAACCAGTTTAAGAACATCTAATTAATTAAATGACTTGAGTTTTGGATAGAAGCCAAGGCAATGAAATTCTACCTTAGGACTCTGGCTGAAAAATGAGTAAAGAGATAATAATTGTATTTTTCAGAATTTCTAGAGGAACAGAACTAATGTTTGTATACATAATTATAAGAGGTGACTTTTTAGATTGGTTTACAATCTGGAGAGCCAGGCAAACCAGTCCTAGGGGGTGGAGGTTGGGTTGAGTGAACACGACTGAGTCCAAAAAGCTGGACACCTCAGCAAAAGAGGCAGGTGACGATACAACCCTAGTCTGAGGATTAAGTCCTGGAACTCCCTGAGAAATTGCTGTTTCAAGTCCCCCTTCAAAAGCTGAAGAATCTGAAGTTTGTTTTCAGGCTGAAAGCAACAAAATAGGCACCTGCTCAAGATGAGTTGATCATATGCATGAGCAAACTTTCCCTTCTACTTTTTACTTTATCCCCAGGACCCCAACCTATTGGTCAGTGCTGCACATATTCAGGATGGGTTTTCCTCTCCCTGCTGGGTTTCGTGACTCAAATGCCAATCATCTCTGGTAATACCCTCACAGACACATCCAGAATTGTACTTTTAACAATTTTCTAGGTGTTTCTCAATCCAGTCAAGTTAACAACCAAAATTATCAACTCTGCAATTTTTATCCAAAAGAGTTAAAAATCAGCAATACCAATTGTGACACATGCATACCATGTTTATAGCAGCATAACAGACTATAGTCAAGTTATGGAACCAAACTAGATGTCCATTAACAGATGAATAAGTAAAGAAAATGTAAGGGGTGTGTGTGTGTGTGTGTGTGTGTGTGTAAAATGGAGTTTTACTCAGCCATACAGAAGAACAAAATTATGTCATGTGCAGGAAATCGGATACAAATCTTTAGTATCATGTTAATCAAAATAAGGCCAACTCAAAAACCCAAGGGTCATATATTTTCGCTCATGTGGAAGCTAGAGAGAATAAAGAGAAAAGGAGGATCTCATAAAAACAGAAAGGTAGACCAGCAGAGAAAAGTAATTAAAAGGGGATTAGAAGTAGGGAAGAGTAGAGGGCAAGGGGAGGTACTAAGGAATGAATTTGATATTTTGTTATACGCATATATGAATATGTTGCAATGAATTATAGTATTTTGTATAATTATGCACCAATAGAAATCTTTTAAAAATTACCTATCACAATAACTAATACACTTGCAATGATTTTCAAGTATTAGGCCCTCTTTTAAGCACATTCATATATTAACTGAATAATCCTCCTAATAACCTCATCTGTAATGAGGTAGGATATAACAGGTTGGGAGGAGAAATGGCCAGAAAACAGAACAGTATGTGACAAGAACCCACATAGAAATAAAGCTCAACTAGAGAGCTGCGTCTAGAGATGGGAAAGGAAAGAAGGCCCAGGGCCTATGACCTCATTATAGCAAGAGTGCACAGCTGGCTCTGAAGTAGTTGTTGACTAAGCCTGAGCTTGTCAGTGTTAAGAGCCAGTATATCCCTTTTGTACCTAAAAAACATAGATTCTGTACTTCACAGTAGAAAAGTCCCAATGAAAAACGTTGAATGATTTGTTACTTTTAAGTTTGTTTATTTTCAATTAATGTTCTATATGCAACTCAACAGAAATATATATGTATATATGAACATAATATTACATATATAGTTACATGGGCATGCACACACATAAATGAACTTCTAAAAATCAAATATATAATGAAGAGCAATATTGTTTTTACTGGAAATAAGAAATCATGTATTTACTTTCTTTTTCTGATACCTCAAAATTTTTACAGACTTTTCTAAGACTGGATGTTCTAGACACCTTTATGACAAAGACTCCATAAGATGGTGAGCAGAAAGAAATACTCAATAGCCATCCTCTATATTGAGTCTTTCCAGTCCCTGGCATTGAGAAAAGGCATGTATCTATTCCACTGAATTGTGATCAAAATGAAGTGTCAGCTCCAAGCTGTGGTTACAAATAAATACCCTTGTTCAGTTCTCTACTCTCTCTTTCTACAACATTGCCCTTGCAGAAGTCCCATGTTCCTGATGGTCTATCTCGTGACTGGCTGTGTGGTATGGAGGTGTTTACAAGCACGAAACTTATCACATAAATTAAATGTAAACTTGAGTCTCTGAGATTTTGAAGGAGAGAGAGAGAGAGAGAGAGAGAGAGAGAGAATGTTTTGTTATTATATTGTCCTCTTAATTACATCACCTTATCTGCCACAAGTAACCTCTAGCACATCATCTTGTGATAACCTTGAGTTCTATAGTCTTTCAATATAAACATGACATTCCTGAATTTAATATCAATAATTAATATTTAATGTTGGTGGAAAATGTGATTTTGATTGTTTTCTTAATTAGTAATTCAAATTCTTGTTAAAGGCAAATCCAGCTTAGCTCTAGTTACCGAATATATTCCAGAACAGAAGCAATACAAAACTACAAAGCAAGGTTTCAAGTAGCTGAGTTGAAACAAAATGAAACAAAGGCAAATAAGCATGGAATTGGCCATGTGTTATAACAAGGACAACTGCAAACAAAAACAATTCTCTGAAACTTTTTAACAAGTCAGACTGATGTCACATACAGATAGCCTTCAGTCTTTACATTAGCAATTTTCTTTTCTCACTATTCATTCGAAAACAAACATTGCTTGTCCACTATGTACCAGGCACAATGAGAATACCAGAAAAATTACAATGACAAATAGTGCTTAGTTCCAAAAGGTCAGAGTTTAGTAGCAAAACAGACTAGAAAACAAACTATTATAATTTGTCTTGTTAGAATCTCCAAAGGAGGTATGGATTGACACTGTGGGAACTTAGAGAAGAAAATGAAATGTTTCCAAGGAATATTAGAAAGCTAATCCATGACGATCTTGGAAGATAAAAAAGATTTTGAAATACAAAAATCTTATGCAATATCAAAAATACATGGAAGGAGTTGAATTAGAAAAACCATCAGATTCTGAGGTAATAAGTGATATTTAGAGAATTTTCAAGAATTCAGCATAATAGGAACATGAATTTATACAGCAGTTAGCTAGGCAATGTAGGATAAGAAAACGAAAAAAAATGTTTTCAATGTCAAAAGATTTGGGATTTTATTCTCAAGGAATAGTAAATTGGTTACAGATTTTAAGCAGGAAGATGACATGCCAAAATTTTATTTTAAAAATCTTCTCTTGAAAGCAATTTAAAGAATGGGTTGTCAGGGTAGGAGGTAGGAGGCTGAAAGGGTGAATGACATTTATTGCAATAATCCATGTAAAGAATGAAGTAGGTATAGAAGGACTCTGTAAATTTGAGAGATAGAAGTTTGAATCAATAAGACAGTGATCAGTAGGATGTGGGAAAGGAAGGGGAGAAAGAGAAAAAAACTAAAGTTTCATTCTCTGTGACAAAGTAGATGGGTATGCTATAACAGTGATTAAATATATAGGAAGTAGAACCCTGAAAACAGTGTGGGTCATAGGACCAGGTTCTGGGAATATAACTCAATGCCTGTGTGGCAAATGCAAGGCTTGGGGTTCCATCCTCAACATCACCTCCTCTCAAAAACCCACTGGACCTATGGGACATTAAATAAGACAATGACAAATAGTGCTTAGCTCCAAAGAGATTGAAATAATACGAGATTGCCCAGTCTGGCTCAAAAGGAAAGCAATATCTTTGACTATATGAAAAGATATTGGCTCATCTAAAGAATCCAGTTAGAGAAAGTTAGAGTTGATTTAGTTACAGCCATCAATGACCACTGTCTTTATATTTCTATATATTTTTAGTCGATTCTTCATCAATTTGCTGCCTTCTGTTGTCCCTTAGTATAATAATTATGATTGTTTATTTATAACCTTGTTTATATCCCATAAAAGAATAGTGCTGGCATTTCTTACTCTGTTTCCAATGCCATTGCAAATCTCTCCTTTGCAAACTCAAACTAGTTTAGGCTAGCCATCCCTAATCAAGAGAAACATAAATGGGATTGACAAAATTAGCTCCTTTTAATAATGTACCAGCTCTGAAACAGAGATCAAGGCAATGTAAGAAATGCAAATACATGGTTCTACAGAATTAGTAGTATAATCACAGGTACTATTAGGTACCAATCAAAAGTATTGACTGGCTGAAGAAAGAATTTGGATTAATATTTGAAATTTATCCTGAGAGTTTTTTCAATGGAGAGAAAAATGAAGGAAAGAAAGAACACTTCAAAATGAAATGTTTAAAACATCATTTTCTAGTTAGAAATATAACCTGACAACAATGTTCTATTAATGTGGCTAAGAAGAAAATATAAAATTCACAGCACATTTTGTAAAGCTATCAAAATGTTTCCCAAAATGCCAATTCCACATGGAATTTAAGTGCACCTCAGAAGTAGTCATCGCATTTCTTACATGTATGAAAGCGTGTGTTTCTGCCCAATATATGCACATGCACGTACAAAGTGCAATAGCTCACTCATTTCTTTATTCCCAAGAGAATTATGCCCTCAGCTTGCTCTAGGCCATCCCTTTTAAAACAAGTCTAATTCTTTCAATCAAGTATCATAAATGGAATAGCAGATGTTAAAGTATATCCTGGGACTTCCAAAGGCTGCTGACTTTACACTACCTTTTCAGAGATAGGAAAAGACTGTGACTAAATCTTGCTGAACATTAATAATTCAAGAATATGAGCAAATTCATGAAGGTGATTGGGAATCCCTTAGGGCATTGATGTCAGTTTGCATCAGAACTTCAGAAAGGGGAAGAAAATACTCTGAATGAGATGAGAGGAAAACAATGGAGAAGAAGAAATTTAGGGGCATGTCCTCTCAAGTCTTCAGCATGGTTACTAAAAATATGAAATACTGGTGGTGATTTTTTTTTTCTTACTTTGATGAAGACATTAGGACATTGAACCTGATATCCTTCCATATATAGGATGAAGTAGAGATTGTATACTCAGAAATGGCAGAAATGGAGCAGAGAAATGGAAATGTTACCCTTTGGGAATTCACAAATTGTAGGGAAAGACTGAGACATGCATAAAATGCAGAGAATTAGGGAGGTAGGGCAAATTACTCAAATCTCAGGGGTTGGGGTAGCCTCAGCAGAGCTCTGGGCAAGATAACACTGGAAGCACAAGTCTGTGCTAGCATCCTTACATTTCTTGGCTTCGTAATGAGGTATAAGACTTGATGTGGTTCTCAACTGAGTCTTTGAGTTGTTCCACAGTAGGGCTCAGATTTGCCTTTACTGTTTCATTCTTCACCAGGCTTTACATAAATTCTAAGTTGAGGTAACTAGATAGCAAATTATTCAATTTCCTCCCAGGGATTTTTCTTTCCCTGCACAGTTCATGATACCTTGAATATGACTTCCCAACTCAATGTATCTAGACAACTGTGCAGAACAACTTTGTCTCTCTGTCTACCTCTGGTCTCTGCTTTATATCACTTGCTTTCATATTTGATAATGCAATAGGGTTGACCAGAAAGAAAACAAATAGAAAAAAAACTTTAAAAAAATGTTTCAAATTACCTCCAAAATCATTAAATCCTAGATTTTTAAAATGTTATTTAGCTATAGAGTGGAAAATCTATCACAGTTTGTCAAGTATTAAAGGCTTAAGTGCCCTTATCATGCACGCTCTTAAAATTTAATTGAGTATGATGGGGTGCTCCAGTTTTAAATGGAATCAACTCTTGTTTCATTTTGTCTTTCCTTGGCAACTTTCAGTCAAACTTTGGGTAATTGTTGTTGCTTGATTAATTTTTTTGTCTCTGTTTTGTTTTTGTGTTTCATTTATTCTTTATCCATATTTTTCTCTTACTTGCCTTCTACTCCTTCTGAATGATACTGTAGTGTTTTAATGGTCAAGAAGAAAAATGGCAAGTGTTTAACTCACTGTAAAATCCCAGTCATACCAACAATGAACTCAAAAATACTTCACATGTAGCTTGTACTGGTAGGAGCTCTTCATCCTGACTGATTATTATTCCATCCTTGGCCAGTGGCCCATGCTATTATTCACACTATTATAATATGTTAAGAACAAAATCCCCTGAGAATATAATTATTATAGGATAATGTTCCCCCTTAGCTATGTAGGCTTCAGGAGTAGTTATAAAATTGTTGCCAAGATTACACTCTAGCAATTAGCCCTCAGTGTGGGTTGCTAATGGATTTTACACTCAGCATTAAGAGAGATATGCTAGGACTACGTTAGAAAATAATTCTTAAAATACGTTTTTATATTAACAGATAAGGACAGACTTAACAAATCTTGGTCAATCAAATATACTTTTTTTCTGTATGATAGAACTGATAAAGTTTAGTAACATATAAACATGGCTATCACATGAACAACTAAAATACATTTTAAAAGCATAATTTCTTTTTAAGAAAAAGACCTCAAATCAAGTTCATGAGCATCAATGTAAAGATTACCATTTTGGCAAGCAACTTAGCTTTGCTATATGTTTCAATGTGTCATGAAACTAAGGATCTACAATTTTTTCCCCAGTTTTTCACTAGGAACAATATATTGAGAGGATATATTTATTACACTGTGTCTCAATGAATCATTTAAATTACAAATATAAAATCAAAATAGCAGTGGTCTTTGATCAAAGAGGAAATATATAAAAAAAAACCTATGCCATAATATAACATTAACAAAGAAAACACTAAAGAAACACTACTTATCCTTATGAGAAGAAAATATGACCTTTTAGTCATTGGCAGGTTAAAAACTCAAACAACAGAAAAATAAAATATGTGTACTAGTTCAGCTTCACAGATCTTACTGAGCATCTGTATGTCAATAAGATACAGTCTTTGACACCCAGGAGAGTTCAACTCATGAACAGACAATTTCAATATATCCTAATATATATGCAGGTAGGACATAGGAAGTGTGCAACATAGGAAGTGTGTGCCAATGGGGAGGGAATCAGTAGAGGCTAGTGATGTCCTCTCAGTTACAAAACTTATGACAAAACCATCTAGAATTCACATTTCTTGGCACCTACTGTCATGCTTTCTCCAGAAAATCATGGGTGCCCATAAACTCCAGTGAGAGGAAATGCTGGAGTTGCATAGCAAGCAGCACCTGCTGTAGGGCACTTGCCATCCCCATTCTCTTCCCTCCTTGAGCCCCACCCAAGTGAAAAGAAAGCACTGTCCAAATACTCAAGTTGTGCATTTCTAATTATAGCTTTAACCAGAATGACATCTGCAATAGAAAAAAGTGGCATTTTCTTTTTGATTCCTTATATATAAATAAATCACACAACACTTTAAAGGTTAAGTTATGCAAACTATATAGCTATGTACAAAGGACTCTCCCTCCTTCTGTTCCTTGGAAATTGACATCCAGAAGATCTCTATGAGTGCTCTGTTTCTTTTCCGACCCTGCTGCCTATCAATTTGTGTTCACAATTTCACCGTGAGACATTCTTGATACAGCTTCGTAGATAAATTCAAGGAGGAGTGAGTGCAATGCCTTTTAGTGAAATTAAATATATTAGTGAGACTGTACATTACCATTCCGAGTAAAACAGGGTCTAACAGCATGCCATCAAGCTCTTGAGCTTTAATATATTCCTACTTACACCAAAAGCCAACTCTCTTGATTTTAAAAATATCTTACATAGTGAAATGGGAATGCTAATGCCAAGTTGGAAGGTTAATTTAAGGATATACATGGATTAATACTTTAAGATTATTCATCCAAGGGCACTGTAGGATATGTTACCAGTTTCTCTACCAACAAAATACAATGAAATTTATGAACCAGATTTCCTTGAAAATCAATTTCAAGGGATTAATTACTTGAGAAAAGGTTATTTCTGATCATGGGCTTCTTTTCTGTGATAGAAAAATAACTTTCGTCTCATTTCTGTCATTACATGGGCTGCCCACTGCCTTATCCCTGATCATCAAGCTTAAAAACCTATGATTCCAAACACAAGACTGGTGAAATTGATGGATCCTTTAAAGAGATCTTGACAAGTAATTTATTTCAAAAGAATCCAAACACTTGCTCATCTTATAGCCTAACATGAGAGCTCCTCATTCATATCCTAGTGGCTGAAAATGGCATGGAAACCAGTGTTTCATAGCTTGGCTGGGTGTGTTTTTTCCCCCATCGATAAATCCATCCATCTCTCAAGAGGTTCACAGACACTGCATTTTTCCAGGAAGGTACAGTAGATTTTATATATGTGTCCTAAGTGGCTTTGAAGAAAAGCCCTTGTCCATATGCTCAGGGCCTAAAGTGACATTGTCAGGAGTGAAGGAGAATAGGGCTTTGCTGCTAGAAGCGTAGCATGCTGTCTGTCCCTTCTGTTTTGTTCTTCGCGTGGCTGTGCAGTGACTCAGGGCATTTACTCCCACACAGATGTATATTCTCATCCTTGAAGGAAGGAGGCCAAGAGGAAGAAATCAGACTGCATAGGAAAACAAAAATAACAGGAAAGGGGGAGGGGTGGACAGAATGTATATATGGCTGAGAGGAGTTTTTCAGGGCCTTCTAACTAGCTCTTTGGCTTAATCAAAGCTCAGTTCAGTAAGTGCTGTTCTTCTCCCACTATGTCAGGTGCAGTATACAGCAGGGCTTCTGCCTTACTCACAGGTATTTCCTGCCCAATGATTCATACAGCCTTTACATACAGTAGGTGTTCATGTCACATCTCTAGACCTGAGTCTTTGGCCACAGACTTTTATTATCTTGGCAGACAAACACAGGGGCCTATCACAGCTTCAGGTAAAGACACAGGAGCTGGATGGCATTGCCATTCTGAATTACTGCAGGGTTTATGGTGCTAACATGTACTTAAAGCCTTATAGACAAAAAAAAATTTAGTAACCCTGAAAATGTAAATTACTTTTTGGATATAGGAGTATTGTAATCAGATATTTCTAATAGTCTGAAATTTAAAAATAATCTATTATGTTTAACTTTTAGCCTTCCTTAATCAGTCCTTCATACTTTAATGGAAAGTGGCTTGTATTAATTCTTTGCTCTCTCTGTGCTTATTAAAACATGTGCATAAATGAAAACAACAATAGTATTTGAACAACATAGACCTAATTAGTTCATGGGTCCAGTGCATTGCTTTAAAATGAATCTTAAACGTATATTTTTGCAGTCCCGACTGTTTTATAGGCCTGTATTAAGGAATGATGCTGCTAAGAATAGGAATGCATAAATTGTAGAAAATTAACAAATCCTCTACTATACTGTGTTTCATACTTGGACAGCTATAACGATAGGGATAAAACATATTCCAAGCATTATGGAAAAGCAATCAGCTGCTTCCTTTTTGCAATGAACAGAGTTTTCTCAAGGGGCAGATTATTATAGTTCTTTCCTCACTGTTGGTGGAGTGTAAGCCCAGGAGGCATATGTACATATATCAAGAACCTATTAACACCTTTTGTGGGAGTCTGTGGTGCCTAAGGATGACTGTAAAGAAGCCATGTGCTTTTAAATAAGGCACCAAGTGTGTAGTGGCAAATCACTGAGTATCCCCATCATTTCTTCAGGGTTAACTTCTCAAACAAAGGAGGTATTTACTGTGCCAGTCTAAGAAATAACAGCCAGTTTAGGAAATTCTTGTACATTAGCAGTTTAAGAAACTTAAACTGAGTTCATAAGAAAATGATATGTTCAGGAAAGAGACAAAATGTACAAACATAAATACTTTATTTCCTACCATGTTCTTAAGAATTACATGCAGTTAAAAGAGTCTACAGATAGACAACAAGACAAGATATCCAACAGTTAGTGTTTGTTCTGCTTCTTGCCTTCAGAGAACAATGACTTTGGAATGAACAATAGTAAATTCAGAGGGAATCACAGAGAATGAAAATGTTATCTAGTTGACCTTAAATGTTTGTCACAGATTTCCTGCAGTTTCTTCTGAATCCCAGGCTGATACCATGTAGAATGCACAGTATGGCACAAAATAATGAAATACCTTGTTTTTAAAAATAAAAACATGTTACTTTCTTCACTAGAGAATTGCTCTTCACAGGAAGATTCCCGTCCTAATTTTGATTGCAAGAGATTCCCCACAATCTGAGAGCATTTATCTGAAAACATTCCTTAAGTATTCCTAAACAATTCATTGTTCTTTCTATCTAGTGTGTTTAGACTCTTCACATAGTCCTGAGTCGATAGAGGAAAAAAAAACTAATTTTGCCAGAATGAAAATTGCTGATCCCATCCACTCAATTCCTTCTATATTGGTGCATTAGATTATATTTGCAAATATTCTACTTTTCTAAAAATGACTGTTTCAGTGTGGTCTCCACTGAGTATTTAAAAGGAGCACTAATAATTATGTTCTTGGCAAGCTAATGAAAATTAAACTTAAGCAAGAACGAAAAGAAATGAGAGCAGAATGCAGTTTAAAGTAAAGTTATCACAGGCTTACTCATCTATAAGCTGTAGGCAGTTACATATTGTTATTGTACAAAGCACTTATAAAATACGCTGTCATTTGGCTCGAACTTAATGGAAGCATGGGATGGGTACTTTAATGATTGGAACAGTGACTCTGTCTAGCAGAAGATACAAAACTAATGAAACTGGCAAGTTGTCTTCTTTAAGCCAGCAAATTCTCTGCTCTAAAAATCATGTCTGTCTGACAAGCAGGAGGGTATGTCTCACAGCAGATCTCCTAGAGCATTTACATTCCTCAGATTTCCATATTTCATATTGCTTCCTTTCCCCTAGACACAAAACAACAAGTATTGATTCAATATCACCCTGCTGTCTATTTTAATTGAAATCTTCCACATATACAAACTTGTTGAGAGTTAGTAATAAAAATACAACTAAAAGCTCAACAAGCAATAGGTCTAGATCTTTGGGGGATTTGAAATCTTATTATTTTGCTTGGTTTTTGAATAGTATTAATGGCCACAAATGAAGATGCATTAGTACCAGAAGTCAGACTCTGCTCAAAGAATGTTTAGAGATTCCTGAAATATATCCTGCTCCAAAATATTTCCTTGGCATGGGAATACCTACTATTATAGCATTTGGGTGAAGCCATCTTATCCCCAGAAAATGCTTACAAAATGCAAACATGTTACTATGGGATGAAAACACCAAGCTAGTGCCAAGATTTGGGGTGGTTTGTCTTCCTTGTGCCCAAGATTGGAAGTACGGTTCCCATTGTGGCATGTCAAGAGGTGTTGAGGTCTTCAACAGATGGGACCTAGTGGGAGGGCATTAGGTGATTAGAGTGCTTCCTTTGGAAGGGATTGAGGTAGTTCCCTGCTTAGTTCTTGTAAGAGTTTTGTAATAAAAAAACAAAACTGGCCAGGCAAAATGGCACACACCTGTAGTTCCAGCAACTCAGGGGGCTGATGCAGGAGGATCTCAATTTTAAAACCAGCCTCAGCAACTTAGTGAGGTCCTCACTAAGCAAGACCTTGTCTCAAAATTAAAATAAAATAAAATAAAATAAAAAGGGTTGGGGATGTATTTCAGTGGTTAAGTGCCTCTGAGTTCAATCTCAGGTGCCAAAAGAAAAAAGCAAAACTGGCATCTCCCTGCTCTCTTTATTCCTGTCTCCCATGCAATCTTTACATCTCAAATGCCCTTTTACTATTACAACGCCATCTGCCATGATGTGGCTGGCACAGCCACAAGGAACGTCATCAGAGACCAAATCAATGTGACCACATAATCTTGGACTTTCAGCATCCAAAAATATGAGGTAATACACTTTTTTTTCTTTATAAGATATGCTTATTTAGCTATTTTATTGTAGCAATAGAAAATGGAGTAAGACAAAATTGGTAACAAGAAATGGGATAGTTATGCTAACAATATCTAAAAATGTGGAACTATATTTGGAATTGGATAATGGGAAGAGGTTGGAAAAGTTAGGAGGAGCAAAGTATAGAAAGACTAGAAAATTTCAAGCAGAATTCTACAGATAATTCTGGTGAGGGCTCAGGAAATGAGAAGACAAGGGAACTATTCTCAGATAGATATAAGGATTCCTTTGAAATTGAAGTAAAGGCCATCCTTGTAATAGCAGTGTAAAGAAGCTGGATGCATTATGAGCATACCCTAGGAATTTGTGGAGTACAAAGTTAAGAATGAAGGACTAGTTTATTTGGTAGAAGAAACTTCTTTTCTTTATAAAGAAATCAGCCTCCGGTATTTTGTAATAGCAATGGAGAATAGACAAGACAGCTAGGTTTAAAATTAGCATTGGCTCACTGTACTTTTGTCACCATCTTTTGTGAAGATAGGTCTCAATGATCTGTGTAAGAATTTGTGTTTCTTATCTCAAGTATAAAACACCAGAAGCAGCATGAAAATATAAGAACAATACAAGAATCATCCTTTAGCATATACGAGGGAAATTAAGGAGTCTTTTTACAACATTGGCAAGCAAAAAATATCCTGCCTTTCAACTTCTCTCTCTCTCTTAACATACATTAAGCTATTATATTATTTGCTACATCACCCATTTTATAGGCAGTATGAATATACTACACAAATGACAAGTTGGAAAGTTGAAAACTTTGGGGCTGGAAAACGTTCAGATTTAGTAACTAGCATTCATTCTTTTAAGTGTTCCATGAAATGTTAGATATCATATGGTATTATTACAATTTACACATCTCTGAAAGAATGACATTATTTTCCACATTTTACAGATGAAAGTAGTAAAACTCAGAAAAATCAAGTGACATACATAAAGTCACTTAACTACAAGAGATATAGTTAGAATTAGTCTCTTGCACTTCTGACTCAAAATTCAACTTTTCCAATTTATGTAATATAGTGAGAAACATCAATGAACAAGAATGATGTAGGTAAGCAAATGGAAAATATAGTAGCTACTGCCAGGAGCCCAGTAGGAGGGGTAGGGGCCCATCCTCAGAGAATGACATTGAGGTGAAAGTACAAGTTAACCTTTTAAAAACGGGTTACAGAAAGGTAAGGGAAGATGATTTCTGGCAGGAGAAATGCATGCCCTTAGGCTAAGAGAGAAATGAGAGGTTAATGGGCTCCAAGAACCTAGAGAAGTGAGGTCTGCAGGGGTCAGCTCTCAGATCACCTTGTAAGTCTGGTTAAGGATTTGGAAGGTTATCTGAAGGATAACTGAAAATGGAAAGTTTTGCACGGAAGGATCATATTTGAATTACAAAAGATCACCCTAGCAGCAGATTTAGAAACAAATTGTAGGGTCTGGGGTTCTGGCTCTTTGGTAGAGAGCCTAGAGAGCTCTTGAGGCACTGGGTTCAATCCTCAGCACCACATAAAAGTAAATAAATAAAATAAAGTTATTGTGCCTATCTATAACTAAAAATGATAATTTAAAAAATTGTAGATTTGGATTACTGTACATACAAGAAGACCAGGTAAGAGAGAGGTGCAGCCATTCAGACAAAAGAAAGGTAGAAATGGAGGGAGGGGAGTAAATGTGGAATGAGAGAAAGTGAGATATTCACATAAATTTATATAAAAGTATATAAATTTACAAAGTATGTATTAGGCAGAAAGAACCAAGTTTTGTGACTTGTTTGGTGTTGAGAGTAAAGGGTGGGAAATCAGAGGTTAATTCAAGGTTTCTAGTTTCAGAGGTGGTTATGCTTTCTACTAAGACAACAGTACAGGCAGAGCAGAGGATTGTCCTCTTTTAGACAGGATGAATTTGATGTGCTGCAGATGCCCATATGGTGCTCTCCATATGGACATGGCAAGTAAGCACTTCTATCAGAGCTTTGAAAGGAGTTGTGGTTTAGAGATGCAGCCCACAATCTGAAAAAGGATTCTGAGGTCATATGCCATGAAGTGCTCTGTGCTAGAAAAGCCAGTGGGAGCAGAAGAGAGCCCAAGGCCAGACAAATAAAGATTGTTTCAAAAGAATTGATATTAGGTGCCATTTTTTATGTAACAGAAAAATGGGAATTTTCAAATTTCCACCTCGGTTGCCCAATTCATTTATAAAATATGGAAATAGGGATTTGTGGCAGTGTTTTTTTCCAAAAATATGTGCCAAGTCTGTGGCCATACATATGTCTGGAACTTCACTTTTGCTCTGTCCTCCAGGAACCTCAGAATGGAAGGGAGCTGCAGAAGGATAAGGAAGCCACAAATAGCACATAAGAAAGTGAAAATAGGACAAGCAGCAGCAGAGTGCTTTGGAATATAGGCAACACGGTGAGATACTCTTGGGTGGAAAACTGCAGTGAACAACCTAAAAACATGTAAAGGGGATTAGGAGGGAGGCAGAGACTAAAATACACATAAAGGGCATTATAATTCTCTCTAATGTTTGAGAGAGAGAAAGAGAAAAAAGGATCTTCATAGGCTGCCTCAAAAAAAAATAAATAAATAAAAAGAGTGACTTTGTGCTGAATTTGTCTTCTTCCATCTTTTTACACCCAAACAATTCAAAACATGTTTGTTACTCACTGCAAGGGTAATATATACAGTGTGTGATTTGCCTTCTCAGCTAAGCTGTCATCCACATCAGAACTCTTGATGACACACAGATGATATAATTTATTATTCCGGAATTTAGACAGATCCATGTTTGAAACAAAGTTCATGATTTACCTGAGTAACACTACCGACTTCACCTGGCGCTTAACCACAGGTGTCTATGCCAGGTATGATTCTAAACAATGTATACATATTAACTCAGTGAATGCTCAAAAACAACCCTATGAACTAGATATGATTGTCATACTTCATTAGAAAGAAAATAATCTATTAGAAGAAAACCCTAAATTCCACAAATCTCTGAAATTATGAGTCTTCTAAACAGGCATCAGTGTTGGAAGATGATACTGCTGATTTCTGTTCTCCATCTCTCCTCATATGCCCCTCGGGGGGAATATCCACCAAACCAGTTGTAGCAGAGGGACTGGGAAAATAAAAGATAGATTGGGGGGAAAAATGAAAAATGGAAAAGAGCAAAACATTGAAGTTGAAACACTTTATTTTTTCTGCACATGTGCTTGAATTAATTTTCAAAGTCTTCAAGATATCAGTAATTGTTCAGATTAGTTGAAAACACAAAATTGATTAACAGAATAGGTAATCAATTTTGAAATTGTGTTATTTTTGTTTTCATATACTGTAATGTGAAAAAAAAAAACATAAATGTATTCTGTTGTACACATGTACACACAGAGAGAAGGGGACACGTATCTTTTTGTATTTTTTCTTGGAGTATGTGAGCTCTTTTGCACAGTGGTTCAAACACTTTTGATTTATTACTGTAGATTATGCTGCATGTTCTGCTTTTGTCTGAAAATTATTCATTTAAAGACATAACTCAGCTCAAAAATTAGATAATTTAGTATTGGTAAAGTTTCAAAGTTGTTTTAGCTTTTCTTTCCTAATGCACATATAATAGATATACACAAAGTTTTGACAGAGTTATTATATTACCATTCAACACCTCAAAAAAGAAAAGAAGCAAAATATTGCAATTTTGTAATACTAAGAAACTAGTTGTAATCAAAGGAGCTTGAAAATTTAAAAATACAAATAATAGGACTAAATTAATCCTAAAAAAATGTCATAAGTCCCTCATAAGGAACATTTATAAAATGTCCCTGGATTTGTCACATTATCCAGAACTCTAATTTGTATTCATTAGATGATAATAGGTTGATAGACACATAGATATATACATACATATGTGTGTATCGATACGCATGTTTTATAGATAAAAAAGAGAATATGTTTGCTTTGGCAACCATAGAATAACCATATTTCTATTTAGTGAAAACATTAGAGAATGTTACTATTCTAAAAGTAACTTGACCGGAAGAATTCTTACTGAAAGTTCTGCAATAGTTCTCACTATTGAATTGGTCCTTAATAAAACTCAATTTCCTTTTGGTAGATTATACTTAATTATTTCTACTTTCAGTCACTGCTATAGTTTGTATTGGAATTCTCCCCAGATGTTCATGTGTTAAAGATTTAGTCCCCAGTTTGGTGCTAATGAGGATGGTGGAAGCTTTAAAGGTGGGATCTAGAAGGAAATCTGAGGTCTTTATGGGTATGTCCTTAAAGGGAATTGTGGGTCCTGCTGCCTTAATAGGCTGCCTCACCACAGGCCTAAAGGCAATGAGGTCAACCAATCAAGGACTGAAGCCTTCAAAATTTTTCCTGCTTTTAAGCTGATTATCTCAATTATTTTGTTATATTAACACAAAGTGGACTAATGTAGTCATGGAACTATTTTAATTATATCTTCTCTTCTTTGAGAAAATGCTATATATACTTAAAATTCTTTTTGTTTGCTCTTGAGATTTTTGATATTGCTATTGTATACCTATCAAAATATTAAATATGAGAGTAACAGTTGCTATGGGACTCACTGGTCAACATGAACTCTGAGTAGTTACAATTTATAAATATAAAACTGTTGTCATGAAAAATCTGGTACATTTGTTATGATTTTAAGTTAAACTTACGTGTATTTTTTTTTTTTTTTTTTTTTTTAGAGAGAGAGAAAGGACAGCAAGAGAATTTTTTTTTAATATTTATTTTTTAGTATTTTTATATTTTAGTTTTCGGCAGACACAACATCTTTGTTTGTATGTGGTGCTGAGGATCGATCCCGGGCCGCACGTGTGCCAGGCAAGCGCGCTACTGCTTGAGCCACATCCCCAGCCCAAGCTTACGTGTATCTAAACAGGTAATGTGGACACCATTGGTAGTTATCCAGTCTACATTCACTGGGCATTTTTAAGTGTTCTATGTTACTCTCTGATAATTTAAATAAGATTCAAATAGAATTATGTATCCTACACTTCCCTGGAATGGTAAATTCATAGTCTAAGAAAAATAGTGTTTAAATACAAATTGTGCAATATTACAAAAACAATGGAAATAGAAATTGAATATTTTAAGACACAACAGGTAAACATGAACAGATTTGCTAAGGTGAAATCTGCCAAACTGACTGCTATTTTAAAATGAGAAGTTGTAGATATTAATATACTTTATATGTTAATTCTTATAAGGTAGCTAATGTGCTAAATGACATCAGGGTTGCAACTTACTTATTTAGGAGAAAAGTACTTATTTGTTTAGAAGAACAGATAACACATAAAAAACTTCAGTGTAAACCAACTAATAAAATATGATTATTTCTGGATCTGATCAGTACATTTATTCTATTTAACTAGGTGACTATATAGTATATATCTATGCATCTTTATGTCTAGTTTTGTGTCTCTGTGTTTATTTGATTTTCTGTTTCTAATTAATGCAGAACACATTAATTATATCAACCAAAAGAGTGGAAGGGGTTCAATATTACAGATGATCAATAAGCTTTCTTGATTAAAGTGTGTCTCTGGATATTCATTTAAGTAAGATCTCTCTCTTTAGAGATTCTTGCTCTTTATTGTCCTGAAGTTACAATGTCTGGGTTCAAACCATGGTT
This sequence comes from Marmota flaviventris, assembly GCF_047511675.1. Lineage (NCBI taxonomy): Eukaryota > Metazoa > Chordata > Mammalia > Rodentia > Sciuridae > Marmota > Marmota flaviventris. The sequence continues at coordinate 108,588,063 of NC_092501.1, read as the reverse complement.
CTATAATTGTGGGTAAGCCTTCTTTAGTTAACCTCTCCATCCATTTCCTCCTCTGTTAAATGAGGATAAAAATAGCACCTTAGTATGTCCAGTGCCACTTCTTCTATTTATAGAGTTTTTGATATGCTAGCTAGAGCAATCAGGTAAGAGAAGGAAATTAAAGGAATACAAATTGAAAAAAGAAAAAAGTTGAAGTCTCTGTTTGCTGATGGCATGATACCATAATTAAAAGACTCTAAAATCTCCACCAGAAAACTTCTAGATTTGATAAACAAATTCAGCAAAGTAGTAGGATACAAAAATCAACATGCAAAAGTCCATAGTTTTCCTAAACTCCAATAATGAATCTTCTGAGAAAGATATCAGGAAAACAATTCCATTCACAACAGCCTCAAAATAACAAAAAACAAACCAAAATGGAAAAAAAAAAAAAAGAAATAAATCGAACTATGACAGTGAAAGACCTCTACAATGAAAATTATAGAACACTGAAGAAACAAATTAAGAAAGACTCTAGAAGATGGAAATATTTACCATGTTCTTGGAGAGAAAGAATAAATATTGTAAAATGTCCATATTACCAAAAATGATCTACAGATTTAATTTAATTTCCATTAAAATACCAATCACATCTTACAGAACTATAAAAGAAACAATCTTAAAATTCATATGGGAGAATAAAAGACCCAGAATTGCCAAAGCAATGTTCATCAATAAGAGTGATGTGGGAAGCATCATAATATCTTATCTCAAATTATAATGTAGAGCTATAACAAAAACAGCATAGTATGGCATGAAAAAAAAAGACATGGGAAAAAGACCAATGGAATAGACTAGAAGACATAGAGACAAATCCATATAGATACAGCCATTCAATCCTTGACAAAATTGCCAAAAACAAATGTTGAAGAAAAGACAGTATTTCTTAAAAATGGTGCTGTGAAAACTGGTTATCCATATGTGGAAGAATGAAACTGGACCCTTGTCTCTCAACTTTCACAAAAAACAACTCAAAGTGGATCAAATACTTAGGAATTAGATTAGAAGCACTGCAAATCCTAAAAGAAAACAAAGGCAACATTCCAATATATAGGTGCATTCATTGACTCATTTAATAAGACTCCTAAAGTTCAAAAAATAAAATCAAGAATCAATAAATGGGATGGATTCAAATTAAAGTTTTCTGCACAACAAAGGAAACAATGAAGAGTATAAAGAGAGAACATACAGAATGGGAGGAAATCTTAGCTGGCTGCTCTTGGACAGGGGATTAATATCAGAACATTCAAAGAAAAAAAAAGATCTTAACACCAAATAAAAAAAAATAACCCAATAAATAAGTGGGCAAAGAACTAAACAGATATTTCTCCAAAGAAGAAATACAAATTGTCAACAAATATATGAAAATATGTTCAATATCCTAGCAATTAGAGTTTGACGCAAATCAAACTACACTGAGATTTCATCTCACTTCAGTTAAAATGGCAATTATCAAGAATACAAATAATAAATTCTGGAAAGGATGTGGGGAGAAAAGTATACCCATGCCTTGTTGATTAGACTGCAAATTAGTACAACTACTATGGAAAGCATTATGGATATCCTTCAAAACACTTAAATGGAATCGCCATATCCCACCTATCCCACTCCTCTATATTTATCCAAAAGAACTATAATCAGCATACTATAGGGACACATGCATACCAATGTTTATAGCAGTATATTCATAATATCCAAGTTATTTCAAATATATATCACAGAAATTCTGCAAGGTTTTATTATTATGTTCCCTGTAATATAAGGAAATTGAGGATCAGCAAAGTCAAATAGCTTGAACAATGTCTTTCAAGAATATAATTTGAGACACCTGTGATTTCAGAATTGCAGTTATTTTGAACATGCATGTATTGTATAATACAACAGTATATGTAGCATTTGTTATTTTTCTTCATTTATAAAATGGACAATTCAATTATAAAATGCACAATGATATGTTAACTTGTATCATGAAAGAGCACTATCAGCACAAATTATCCATGATATAGTAAGTGCTCATAAAAATCTCCTTTCTAGTTTGACCACAGGTAGGCACTTATTTGGCATGACCAATTGCTTCCTAAATGAACAAATTTCACTATCTTACTAAACACACAGCATTACTAACACATATTGCCTCCCAAACTCCATTTATGCAGTGATGATTTCAATCCTCTAGGACTAGGAACTCAGTATCTAGGAGTGGAAATCACATTAATATTTTGTACAGATGCATTTCAAAGTGTTAGGCTTTAGGCTGAATGTGTTTATTCTGAGGATAAACAACAAGGACAATAAAAGAAACTGTGCCAATATATAAAATGAATGATTTCAAATAAAAATGTAGAATTTTTTTGCCTTCCTTTGAAAAGTTATATTTCAGGCAATATGCTGCCTTGTCACTGCATGGCAATAATTGCCAAATGTATAGAAGCAGCTACAGTATACCCTTTTACATTTGGCTGGTGTCTTTTGAGTGATTGTAGGTGGATCTCATATGTCCACTTCTCCATATTACTTGACTATAAATTGTATCCCCAAAATTGTAGAAACCTTGCAGCTTTATAAGGATCAGAATCAGGTCTGGTACAGTGTTAATAAACTAGTTAACTGCTCACTGTATTTGTTGAATGAGTAAATAAATAAATAAAATGACAGAGATCCAAAGGGAAACATTGTTATTTATTTATTAACCTTTTTTTTCTCTTTTTTTTAGGTTCAAACAAACTTTGTATCCATTGGCAACTGAGCTAAGAAAATGACTCAGAGATTGCTGGGAGCCATTAGCCAAGTAGGTATGACAATTTCCTTGCCAGGGTACCCCATGTTGCTTAGTGGAAGGACTCGTGGAAATAGGACATTTTGCAGTGACATTGCATCTAAGGTGACCTTGCTCAAGGACCAGGGCGGATCCGGGTTTAGGGCGTTCAGGGTTTAGGACTATCTGGGTTTAGGGTGGTTCCAGGTTTAAGGTTATTCCTGCTGGGAATAGGGCGTATCCTGCTGCCTGAGTTCCCCTTGAGTTCTCATGGGATTCAGACAGTATTTTTTGGGAGAGAGAAGCCCAGTGGGGGTGGATTTTGGCAGAGAACGTGGATTTCCCCAGAACGTGATTGTAGAGTGCTGGTGTGAGTTCGGGAATAAAGAGTTGCTGTTTGAATCTACAAGCTGTGAGTGGCTCGTGATTTTGTGCCCAGCCAGACTGCGGCAAGAGATAAAATTCTCAACATGATAACTCCCAGAAGTGATTAAAATGATCAACCTATTGGTCACAAATCATCAGCACCATGGTTGGCCATTCAAGAACTGAAATGTATTTAAACCAGACCTACTAACTAGGTGTTTCTTAGGTTTATGGGATTTTCATGTAATCCTAGCATTAAATTGGACTTACTCTTTGATACCTTTTTGATAATTTTTTGCAAATTATATATTAGAAAAAACATAGACAAATAAAACAAGATGACATTAATTTGTGAAAAGAAGTTGGAGCTGAGTCATTGGGTAAGATGTGATGTAATAAAGATAGACTTTGAATTCACAAAAAATTAAGTCTGAATAAGGTTCCTAAAAATGACTACCAGTATAACTGTTCTCAACTATTAAATGACTCAGGAATTTTGGTATTTTGTTTTGTTTTGTTTTTATTCCTCTAAAGATAATGAAGACTGTTAGCATTTATATTAGCTCTGAGGATGAATTGTTCAACTGCCAAAAAAAAATATATATATATATAGTCCCTATTACCTAGCACATAATAAGCCCACCAATAAAAATGTGGTATTCTTTCTTTCCTTTCTTGTCTTTCCTACAATTTTATGTTGTTGTTTTCTGACTTTAAGTGTTATTCTCTGAAACTTTGCAATTATAGATGTACAAATAAAAATAAAAAATTGAATGTTTCTTGCATATTCTCTCCCTGTGTGTGTGTGTGTGTGTGTGTGTGTATCCAATTTAAATAGCAACCTGCTGAAACAAAATCTTTTAAATTCACAAGGAAACATTGTATCTAAATCTTTATGTTTTAGATGATCTGGTATTTTCTCTTTAAAAAAACACATTTTAAGAGACTGTTATGTTACTGGAAAATGAATTTTTATGGCTTCAGGATTTTTATTTCTCAGCATGTAAATCCAGCTCATTTGTTCAGTATACACATAGACCTGTGCGTCTGTGCATGTATATATATACACTCACATATGGACTGCCCATCATCCAGGAAAAGTTCTAGGCATTTAAACAGATGTACAAACCACTATCTTAGCTTCTCAGCAGGATATGATTGAACACTCCTTATCTTACTATACTGACCTTATGTTCTCTTGTGCCAAGTGTGCAAGTCCCAGCTGTGAATTTAAACCCAATCTCATTTTAAGTTTCCATTGTACTCGGCATGATCCTCATTTTTCACTGCATTGCCCTCGTCGGGGCCGTGGTCCAGTCTAGGACACTGCTACCGATAAAGCTGGAGCTATGATTGAACTTATAACTACACATACTTCTCCTCCCACTACAGAAGTATCAGTATAAATGAGGGCAACAGACTTTTATGCTTTGAAGAACATGGATAATCCAAAATGGCAATAACAGCATGCCTATGATCAATGTTAAATAGGAACACTGTATAACTGGCTAACCTCTGACCCTCAAATGGTAACAAATAATTGTATTAATAGCTTTCTATACCTTAGCACACTTTTGAAAAGTGCTTTCAGCTGGAGATAAAGGCATCTTTGGGTACAGAGAAGCCTGTAGTTCTGGAACTATCCAGATGCAGCTAACCTGCAAATATATGACAACTTTCTGATAATTGTAAACATAAAATCTCCCTCTTTTTAGATGTAGTTTTTTGTTGTTGTTTTGTTTTAAAGGGGCCTTTCAACATTTCTGGAGAAAATTGTGTGTAAGGGGCATTTTACTAGATAATCTCATTTGTGCTGTGGTTCCAACCACAACTAATTCTGTTCTACTTCTGTCTTCCTCTCATTCTCCAGGAAGTCCAAGTTCTCATGGACTCAAGCACCCTGAACCACAAGTTCACTTAATTCTACTCTCTTCTTTTTGTTCTTTTCTGCTTTACCTAAAACAGTAAGTACAACTGCACCATGAAGCACATATCAGGATTTCTAGAAACGCTGTTATTTACTTATAAATTGATATCAACAACTTAGTGTGTGTCAGCCTTATTCTAGGTGTCCCATTCCAATGGGGAGATTTTTTTAAAAATGCAAAAATAACATTTACTGTCAAGTAATTATGGCATTATAAGGAGAAGTACCACAGGGTGTAGAATGCAATATGTTGCAGAGAGCGATTGTTGATAAATCTGTCAAGGATAACTTCTGACATTTAAACAGACACCTGAATTCTACATGAAAGAGTGTAGTCATGTAGCTATCTTGAAAAGAGGATCTGGGCCCAAGAGGGTCTAAATGTCCTTTCAAGACACAAATGGATCTACCCAATACTTGCCTCATCGAACAAGGTAACACTAGAAGCTTAACAGAGGGAAATACTTTGAATGAAAGGATACCTTCATTTCTGTCTCTGCATTGATTTTCTAATGAATATATTGTTTTCAATTGTTTCAATTCAACAGGAAAAACTGGAATCCAACAGGAAAAGCTATCAGCTTTTCAGAGGTTTTTACTGCCCCAAGAGCATTCATAACACAAACATTTTGTCTATATATGGATGTTCTCTGGTTGTTTTATTTGCTTTTGTTTTTGCTTTGCTTTGCTTTATTTTTCTGCTGGGATGACGGCCCACTCCATTCACTATGTCCTTAAAAAGTCTGATGAACTCTTTGTAGAGAGGAGAAATTACGTTTACTGAGTGTGAGCTGGATAGAAGGAAATTTTGCTCTGAAGTCAAAAACTTGGTTATGAATTTCGTGCCTGCCACTCATTATCTGTTTGACTCAGGCAGTTGCTCACATTACTGAACCTTCTCTGTTGTAAGTGATGAGGGAAGCAAAACTATCAACATGTTGCTGGAAAGACTTCCTAAGCCCAGCCATGCGAAATGTCTGAGCCCTACTTTGCTCTCCACAGGACAAAGGCTCTCATACATGATGCTTAGGTCCTGTGCTTTGTTCCCTGTGATTTTTTTTTTTTTACAGTAGCCTTAAGCTCTATGAATTATTACTTTTATTTTACCCAGGAGGAAATGGAAGTCCTGGAAAATGAAATAATTTCCCTATACTCTCACATATTACAAATGGAGAGCCCAACTTCGAATCTAGCAACTTTGTAACCACCCACACTTGAGTATTTTGTTTGTTTCTAGTTTCATTTCTTTTTGTGTTCACTCTGTCATGACACTTTAGAAATAAACAGTTTAGAATTTTCTCACTTGTTTGTTATGTCTGATCATTTTCAGACCTGCATATTGTTTTTGCTTTGTTTTGAAATGACTGTTTTATTAAACCCTTCATTTTCACCCTCACTGCCAGTACCACAGCTCTGACAATAAACACGATGTAACAGAAATATGATGGACTTCAAATACTCCTTTTAGCTTATGCTTCCTCCTCATTACCTAAATTAGTACCCATAAACCACCCTGAAAGCAACATTCACAGATTCAAAACCAAATAGAACATAAAAAGTAACATAGAACTATTCTATCTTCTCCTCAATCACCACCTAGATGATGTGTACTAGAATTTCCCTCCATAATTCCTCATGGATCAGCATACAATCATGTGCCACATAACAATGTTTTGATCAACAATGGATTGCATATAAGACAAAGGTCCCATGAAACTACAATGAAGCTGAAGAATTTCTATTGCCTAGTGAAATCACAGCCATCCTTATGAAGTACTACAGTGCATTACTTATGTGTTGGTAATGATGTGGATGTAAACAAACCTACTGCCCTTCCAGTTGTAAAAACACGTGGCACATGGGATTACACAGTATGTAAAGCCTGATAATATGAAGAGACTGTGTTTCTGGTTTTGCAGTTACTATACTATATTTTTATTGTTGTTTTAGGTCATACCCATTCTTATTACAAAAAAAAAAAAAAAAAAAAAAACAACTGTAAAATAGTATAAGGTTGGTCCTTCCGGCGGTATTTCAGAAATACCAATCCCTTGCTATCATAGGGGAAGACAGCTCCATGCATGTATTGCCCTTGATGAATTTCCAGTGGGACAAAATATGGAGTGGAAGACAGTAATATTGATGATTCTGACCTTGTGTAAGTCTAGGATAATGTGTGGGTTTGGGTTTTAAGTTTTAACAAAAAAAAAAATGTTGTCTAAAAAGAAAAATATTAAAAACAAAAAGCTTGTAGAATATGTATCTTAAAAGAAAATATTTTTGTACAACTGTAATGTACTTAGTCTTTAAGCTAAGAGTTACTATACAAGAATTATTTTTTTAAGTTTATAAAGTAAAAAGTTATAATAAGCAAAGTCAATTTATTATTAAGGAAAGAAAAAGGCATTTTACAAATTTAGTGTAACCTGAGTGTGTAATGTTTGCAAAGTCTACAGGAAAGTATAGGAATTTCCTAGTCATTCAAATCCATTACTCAAGGACTTGCCCAGAGCAAATTCTAGTCCAGCAAGCTTCATTTGTGGCAACGTTACAGATTGTAACGTTTTTATCTTTCATTCTGTATTTTTTCCTGTTATGTTTAGATATACAAATAATTACCACTGTATTACAATTGCCTATAGTAAACAGTACCATAATTTGCTGTGTGTTTGTGGGGAAAAAAAAGGTATACCAGGTAGCTCACGGTGGAGCTGGCTATACCATCTATTTTTGTGTAAGTACACTCTACGAATGTTTTCACAACAAAGTTGTCTAAATATGTATTTTAAAAAAGTATCCTCATTATTAAGTGGCACAAGACTGTATTTGAACCTTCTGTGATATGTTTTCCTTAAAGAATGGAACTCTCTTGCATAAAATACTTAGAAAGGAAATAAGAACATTTTCTTTGGCTTGGCAAATAGGTCTGGTTTGTTCTATTTTTAAAAAAATTATTATGAAAGAATCAAAGCTCCATTTTGCATAGCTGACAATTTCAGTGACTTTTTATATTTTGATTACTGCTTTTTTCACTCATGTTGAATCAGATTATGTCAGAAAATAGGGAAGAAACATAACTGTGTTGTTTATTAGCAGTAAAAACAAAATCTGAACTTTCCCCTTCAAACAAGTGTTTTATATTCCCTTAGTTCTTCCACTGTTCCCATGACCCTACAATAAGCAAGCCAGAAGTGCCTCATCACACCCTGGGCTTTTTTCAATCATTGCAGTTATCAGCAGGTATTATTTCTTCTGTTCATTTGACTGCCTCAGCTGAACTGCAAGGTCTTTGAGAGCCAGAACAATATTTTAATCATATCTATGTATATATCTAGCATATTTATGAAATAATAACTAAATTCAAATGCACTAAAACTGTGGTTTGAAAACTGGCAAGAAGCATATTTGAAATGACATCATGATTGATGAAGAAAGTGATTGGTTTAAAAATACATAATATATATGTATATCCATATGTATGTATAATTTACTTTTTTATTATATAATCTCAGGACATTTAGTCTTTTTGAATATTCATAGTAAAAATATTTGAAAGCAAATCAATTAACTTTCTCATTCCTCTCCATTTCTCTTCCCAACAAACTCTGAAGAAGAAAGGCACCTTTTTAAAGTGCATTATAGATGTGTTCTTAGTGGGTTTACAGATAAAGAAAGACAACCTCCCTTCTGCCTTACATTCTCTAACATTTTCAGGTAATTATCTGAAACAGACCTTGTAAGGGCAGAATTCACTTCCTTGAATTTGTCTTTTGGGCAGAATCCAAAAGCAAAGAAACCAAAATAAGGAAATCAATTCCTGCCAAAGAGTGCCTGAAAAGCTCCAGCTAAATGAGCTGATGTAATCTCAGTCCAGGACTCTCAGGCAGTAACGGCTGGGGAATTCTCATTACTCCTGAATCTGGAAGAGGGAGGAGATGGAGTGGAGCGCTCCAGCAGTTCCAGCTGGTGGAAGTCAATGATTACTGATAAGGCACAGGCTGAAGGGGAGCTCCCTTGATTCAGCTTGGGCGATGTGTCTTACACTGCTTCACCCGACCCCAAGTGACAGGAAACCAAGGTGCCACTATCAATCTTATTTGCCCCAAATAGATAGTGGAACACAGACAAGAAATTGGAGAGATTAGATGGATAGATTAAAAAACGAAAAAACACAACACATTCAAACATGTGACCTGCGTCCCAAATCCTGCAACATACTGCAGGAAAAATCCCAGTGTTGAACTGAATGAGCACAAGCATGCTACTGAGTCATCTGACAAAAGAAAAGCCTTCTTTGCAGTTCCCAAGAATGGTTGGAGAGAAATTTGCAGAGGATGCGAGATTTTTTTCAAAATGTTAACCATCTTAGATAATGTAAAAGGCAAGCACATCTCCTGCCATTTCACTCTATGACTACATATTGCACATTGCACATTGTTAGCTCACATTTGCAGAGGCAGATATACGTTGAAAAGGAAAGAAAAGGAAATCATCGGAAACTATGAACAATTGTGTGTTCTGTACAACATCTGGAGCACTGATCTTAAAGAATTGTTCCCTTTTTTTAATACTTGCAAAATTGTACACAGTTATATTTCATACAGCAATCTAGTGAATTAAAAACTCTTCTGAAATCAGAAGTATTTAGGAATGAATTTGTGTCCTAAGACAATTGAGGAGAAATTAGTAAAATATGCTTCAGCTCAATTAAAATGATGATATAAATGTGGTCTTTTCTAACATAACTGAGAATAAAAGGACAAACAGTATTCATCACCTTTCTTTTAAAAGGGAAGGGGAGCCATCAGAGAAAGTGGTGATTAGAGTCAAGGAAGTAGAATTATATTCGAATAGCACATCAGACCTACTAGGTATGCAAATCAGAGTAGGCTAGATTACGCTGCAGTAAATGGCCCCAAATTTATAATGGTTTCAAGCGAAACAGGTGTTCATTTATGGGTACATGGCAGCCCAGCTAAAGGCTCTATTCTGTTTGTTTCACTTTAGGATTTTAGCTTATGGATTAAGTACTAGCCATAACTTTGCTGGTTGCCATGGCATAAGGAAGTATAAAGTTCTGAACAATCTCCCACAGGTAATTACATGCTCTGGCCTGGCAGGGATAAACCTTACTTCCAATGACAACTCACTGAGTACAATTCATAACAATTCATAAGGGACTATCTAATCACAAGGGAACCCGGACGCATTAATACCAGAAGCAGCATTTATTAACAGCCAACTTTGTGCTAAGTTTGGAGAGGGACTTTACCTACTTTGCATAATTTTAATACACAATATCTCTTGCAGGTAGATATAATAAAGGTTACATTTAGCTTACTAAATGAATCTGATGCTCATAGATTTAAAGATGCTTCCCAAAGTGGGGGGGGGGGGAGAAAAAGAAACTATTACAGTTTGTCTATGGTCATCTTCCTTTCTTCTATACCATGCTGATAATTTGCCCATTAGGTCTGACATAGTTCTTAATTCTTCATTTTTAAAACAATAACTAAAAGCATGATATCAATATACTGTCATTTGGATTAAACTTTGTAATCTTATGAAATGTCTGGAAAGAACATTAATGGCATAGAGCTAAAAACTGGTTTTAGTTATTCATTTACAGAAAAGGAAAGAACAGATTTACACAACACACAAACACAATGTATATATTATTCGGATTTATTGTAACACAAAAATGTACAATAAGTAGGTTATGGGGCTATAGGAAATATGATGATATTTATATAGTGTCAGGAGCCTAGCTAATAGAAAAAATGGAGAGAGAATAAGAAAATTTTGCATAAGTTATTCAGCAGAAAAAAGAAATGTGATACACCACCCTCTGATTTCACTCTTGGCTTTTTCTTTTTGCTTGGGTAGTTCTCCTGGAGTCGGTGTTAACCTTAGAAAATAATGCCATCTGGTCCCAACTGTTAAAGTGCTAGAGACCTCTGTTGAGCAGCATCTTCAAAATTGCCAAGTGTTCTAACTCCTTGATATTGGAAAACAGTAGACTGGAAAATTACAGGAGATTGGTTTCCATAGACCCTTGTTTACAATTGTAGCTTGTAACTAGACAGCTCCAACTCATTCTATGGCAAGTGGTTTCTCTGAAAATCTCTAGATCAGAAAAACAACCTGTACAGAAATTTTTAAATCCTATTTATCCCTTCATAAATTGATGTGTTTTACAGAGACAATCAACTTGAGTATCAGTACAAGAGCCTAAAATATTTTAAAGATTCAATATAAATATTATGAGTACATTATTTAAATGTTAATAGAATAAAAAGGAATGACTATTTTTAAAAACCTAATAATCAGTTAGTGCTTTTATCATATCAAATGCATGAAACTACATTGAACTGAAGTCTTTTCATCATAATGTACTAAATTAAATATCTGTTCCTTGTAGAATATGATTCTGCTAAACTAGATTAAAATCAAATCATGGACAAAATCAATTTTACTTACAATAATCCTAGCCTATTGAGACTCTAGACTAGTAATCACAATAAATGTCTCTCTCCTTCATATCTTTTCCAGTTGTAGACTTTCCTAAATATATAATTTGATGGCCTTGCTTGCCTATAATATATATTTTATCAAAGAGCTATAAAGAGAAACAAATGACATACATTTCAGCAATCCTTTAGGGTATTCAACAGGAAAAAAAAAATATGTGTATTTGTGTGTGTGCATTTGTGTGTATGTATGTGTCCCTGTATAAAGAAATAGGTAAATAGGCAGATAGGTTGGTAGATAGATACAAATAGACTCTGTGTGTGTGTGTGTGTGTGTGTGTGTGTGCATGTCTCTGTGTAAAGAGACAGGTGAACAGGTAGATAAGTGGGTAGATAGAGATAGACTTTGATTGCTTGTACATGTGTGTGTTTGTGCATGTGTGAGTATGTAAATGGAATCTGAATGAACCTAAGGAATTACTTGATTTAAGAGCAAATGATAAATATTTAAGCTGTCTTGGGGGGAATTATGCTGACATTGGATCTTGGGATTACTTCTCACGTAAAACTCAAAGGATGTGGTATCTTGTCAGGAAACTGGAGTGAAGCTTGCTTACATGATGTTAATCATTCAACCAATCCTTCTTTATTGTAAGCCCATTAAGAATTGTCAGATTGGAATGAAAAGAAAAGCAGTCAAGTATTCTTCCCATTCATAATTGAACTTTGTTTTTCTAAAGAGTGGATTCTAATAGTTTAGCTATATTCAATTGCAAAACAAAAGCAAATCAAAAGAGTTTTTCTTAGTCTAATTCTAAAACAATATGTAAAAACAGTTATTTTTATTTTTATTTTTCAATTGAATGTATAATTACTCTTTAATAATTTTTAAAATTTAAAATCACACTAGTTTTTGATATGAACTGTACTTCAACTCCAATAAAACTGAGTGAGATAGTATTGAATTTGTAAGCTGATTAATCATAACCACATGTATGGATAAGAGTACCACTAATCAACCAATTATGGTATGGTTGATGCACAATGTTAACTCATTATTAATACTGAACTTCAAAATTTGTCCTGGTGAATACTGTCTACTCACTCCTGCTTTAGAAATGAGGTAACTGTGACATAAATAACTGACATGAAAATTGTAAAGCCTCATGATTGCCAGAGGAAAAGCTCTTTCCCTTGATTTAAAAAAAAATGAAAACTTTGCCCTTGCAAATCGTTTGGTTATACATTGATTTTATACTTGGGGGGGGGGGCGGGGCGGAAAGGAAGCCTGTGCTTAGAAAGCACCTGTTAATTAGGATAGTTAGCCATCAGGTTGGGAAATAAAAAGTAGTACATGTATTTAAAGACTAAAACTTAAAGTCATGGTTTGAAAAAATTCAGCCCCCCATATTTCTGGTAAAAGTAAAACTAATTCATCCTTTCTGGAGAATATGGCCAAAAGAATCACATATTAAAATACTTACTTGATTTCATTGTTTCTACCTTAAGAATTTTTTTTAAATGATAAGACATGTGCTTGATGTACACATTAAGCGTTGTTCCACATAGTCTTTTAAAAAAGAGATATAAATCACACATCCTTAGCTTATCAATTCTGTGAAATAGTAACAGTTATTAAAAAGCAAGCCATAAATTTGGATCAGTTTTAAAACCCAAACAGAATTTGTTAATTTATACAACAAATGCTGAAATTTGTTTTTCTTAATTTGGGGTTTTTTGGCCTGAAATGAATACTTAAAAATCTTAAATGAGGCCTTTTGGGGGAAAAAAATTGTCTTTTATATTATATTAAAATAGTAGGGATTTTATCAATGTTTCTCCTGCTGAAGAAAAGATACAATTAACATAAAATAAGGCACCTTTATAATTGTCTAAATTAATAGATTTTATTTCTATATGAACATTTTCAATATGTCCAAGTTGGCTGCAATTTGCTCAAGGTTGTTTCCCCAGATTATAAGGACATGCACTTATAATGTCACTTCAATATTACACTCAGAGTAGACATAACATATTCACATTATTGCATAAGTTTATATCCTCAATAGCATTGTTGCTGATTGGTAGTGCTGAACTGGGACATGTGGCTAAGGTTGGGAGCCACCTAGGGTTCTCATGTGTACCAGGGTTATTTGCTGTGTAGCTTCTTCATTCTTAATCCAGGATTCCAATGAAATATTTTCATTTCTATATCTAGCCAGCCTACTTTATATTTCCCCTCAATTCAATTATGAGAGATGTTTTTGTTACTCAACGAAAACCCACAATTGGCAAATTAAATCCTGCACACGGACTATTCAATTGAACAATCATATAAACCATATAAGAGATATATATATATATATATATATATATATATATATATATATATATATATAATATAAAATATCTTAATAATCATAATTTGAAAGTAAAAAAGAAATAAGGTAAAATAAATATTAACAAAATACTTTAGAAAGAAAGAGAACTATGTATGTGTTGTGCTTAGAAAATTAGGCATTACATATTAATTACCTTCATTTATGAGATCTTTAAGTATTGATATTATTATCTACGTTTTTCTTATGAATAAAATGAAAATCTGTAAAATGAAATGATCTGTGTCTCTTTCAACAAGTAAGGGGCAAAGCTACCATTAGAACAGGGCCTCAAATTCATTTCTGAATGGCCTACAGCTTGCAGTTTACAAAATTAAAAGCAATCATAGCAAAAAATTAAAAGCAGATAAAAAGAATAACTCCCTTTCAAACATTTCCCCAAATGGCACATGTATACATGTCAAATCAAGAAATACAACTTTGAATAGTGAAACTATTCCATTATGTAAAAATATCATAATGAGTAATCCTAACAGAATGTGCTCACTGTCTTGTTAGCTTGTCCAAACTATTAAATTCTTTGAGTTCTTCTTCAAATGAATTTTTTTATCTTATTAGAAAGAACTTTAAAAAAATTAATTCTATTAAAAGCTTCTTTCCTTAATTTTTAAAAAAGTTTCCTGACATTTTAAAGATGGCAATATTTTTATGATAAAATTTATATAAAAATGAATGCTAGGGCTGGGGCTGTAGCTCAGCAGCAGAGCACTTGCCTAGCATGCATGAGGCACTGGGTTACATCCTCAGCACCACATAAAAATAAACAAAATAAAAGCATTGTGTCCATCTACAATTACAAAAAAATTTTTAAAAAGTGAATGCTAAACAGAATCACTTGCTTCACATTTGAGGGTTGCTTTTTTGCAGCATAAAATAAAATGCACTTGATTTATATTTTAATATTTTTATTGTATTAATACAAGTTCAATATCCCTAAACTGAAAATAAAAACAAAAACTGAAATCTGAAACTTTTTGAGTAGTAACTTGGAAAGTTTCAAATTGTGGAGCATATTTGGAGCATATTATATTTTGTCTTTTCAGTTAAGTCTATATAAATATTCCAAAACACATAAAATCTTTCAAATATAAAATGCATACTGGCCCCAAGAATTTCAGAGAAATTAAGAATGATTATAAATAAGCTTTCTCTAAAAAAAAAAGAACATCACAAATGATAATAGTTATATTCTCTATCTTCCAAAATTTCTCTGAAGCCTCAAAAAAACCCAGAAATAGTACAAAGGTTTGTCCTTGTTTTCTGCACTGGAGTTAAGTGGCAATAACACCTAACAAAAAATAATTAAAACATGATTTGACTTTGCAATCCTTTAAAAAAATGATTTTTCAAATATTTTATAATTATGAACTACCAATTAAAAAAAAAAACAAACAACAACACTTCAATCAAATCTTTAGGGTGATAGGATTATGTCCTGCCTGAAAAGGAACCATCCAGTTTCAAGCCAGCTTAACTCTCACTTGCTGCCCAGTGCTGAGAATGAGCTGCTTGATCTCATCCTAGTGATTTTCACACCCAATAATAAACCATTCCCTTTCCTTCTGAATTTGTTTTGCAGACCACAAAACATCTTTATGGTAAAGAAATTATTACATTTATTTAGAGCAAGGAAATTTTCTCTAGTTAAACTGTTGCCTTTTTACCCTTATGGAGTCTAAGAATAAACAGTACTAATGGGAACAGGTTTAAGCAAATTAATTGATAAAGAATCTGTGGTGCTAATTGCTCTGCTTCCCAGAAAAATCTTGGGTTGGTCATAAGCGGGGCACATGGCAGATTCATAAGTATGGGCTGAGATGTGATTATGCTTCATCCTTGGTGTCACATCAAGGAAAAAGCTAAGAACTTCTTTTGACAGAGTTCATTAAGCTTCCTATTTGACATTCTGATCCAGAATGCTTCAAGAGTAGTTAGCAGTAGCAGGTTCTTGATTTTTATCAAACCTGCCATTAGGAGATACAGACTTAATTAATGATTATATATTTAATACAAATACATGTACTTCAAATAAGATCAAGTTGTTTTTCATGGCTACTGCTTTGTTTCATCATGGATTAAGGTAAGAAAAATTTACCATTTGATTGTATACACTTACCAGAAGGAAGTTTAAAGACACCAATTATAAGGTTTAAACTCTAGTTGACATTAAATACTGCCAAGTATAACTTCTCTGCAAAAAAAAGGAGAAGCTCATTTCTCCTTCATACCTTCAAATATATATATATATATATATATATATATATATATATATATATATATATGTAGACAGCATTTCACTGTAGTATTTGCACTGAAGTATTAATACATTACAGTTTTCAAGAAAGTGGTCTTTACTATATTTTAACTTTCCTCTTCAGCCTCTCAATTGTTTCAGTCATCTGCCTGCTGTGCTTGTTTGTAGTGATTACATAGAACAAGCAAATCAACTGCGTTAGGTTGAACTTTACTATTTCATCTAAGCATTGCAATTGCTACCGATTAAATTATACAGAGGACATCCAAATTCATTATTTTCAGGCTTAATGTATATTTCCTCTGTAAATTATGCATCTTAATAGCTCATTTTATAAAAAACATTGTGATCTGTAGTAGGTATTTCTAATTATTTGTTCAATATGGCTCCTGAATGTAAAATCTAATAATTACATACAAATTGGTTTTCTTGAATTTCCCCTGCAAAGCATTCCTACTCAAATCATAGTTTGCATACAGGCGATGTTAAACTTTAGATTTCTTGTCCCTACCTTCCAGAGATTCCATTTCAATAGGTCTGGATCAATTGTCCATACTTTTATCAAGTTCCTAAACTTAAGGAACAGTCTGGAATATATTTTGACAAAAGCAAATAGAGGCAATAATCAGAACCCTCGGGTTTGCACATTCATTACTGTTAACTTTGCAAACAAGGCCCATAATTTGGGTCTTCCCATTATCTCTATTATGCCTGGAGATTGAGGGAATGATCAAGGAAGGTTGATTTTCAGAGATTTTTCTCATTAAGGAAAAAAAAAAAAAAAACCTTCTTTACACACTCCCTCAATCCCCAGGCACCATAGAGAAAATGGAAGACCCAAATTATGCAACAGCAGTAAGATTATCAATTTTAATAGTTTAGTGACTTAGACTGTGTGCCTAACCCTTGAAAGTGATATCTTATTAGGCCCATCTGAATGGTTACCATGCTCCAAATCACAAAAGAAAGAATATGTAAGACTAGACTCACTGAATATTATAAAAAGCCAATGGGTATCAGTATGTAATATCACTTGTGACTCTAAAATTGACACAAATTTAAAATTTAAAACTGATCAATAATTTCTACCCTTTGCAAAAACTTGGTAGAACTACAAATTTATATAGTGGTGAAAGTAATGTGGTAATTAATATCTATCTACAAAAGCTAAAAGTATCATAACATTTGTATAGCAAACTTACTTTAATATTCCTATAGAAATAAAACAAATTTATCAAAAGTATCAACACAAAATTAAAAAAAAAATATTCAGTTCTAAGAGAGAGCTTAAGAAAACATGGGTTTTAATAGCCTAATAAATCTCAGAAAATTTACAAAAGTTATAATATGACTAATATAACTGATTTCTTTTTGAAACTTGTAGAGATATTCATAAAGCTTGTTTCATTCCATTGATATGTATCCCTGAGGCATAAATGCTGACCTCTAGGTATCTATGACAAGGTTCGGAATACAATTCTCCAAAATATGGCACCTTGAAAGACTGACTATTTTAAGCTGCAGAAAACTGAGAGATCCAAAGATCAATCTCTAAATGACTCCTTTGAGGTCATAAAGGACTGATCCAACTTCCCTATCCTGAAAATATATCATAAGGTCCCTTATTCCAGAAAAATCCTTCCCTGTACCCAGAGGAAAGAAATGAAGACAAGGAGGTACAGAGAACTGCATGAACAAGTAAGTTCCCAACAGTTTGTTACCATTAGCTTTTATACCCTTTTGTTCTCCGATCACACTTCTGCATGATATTCATAAAAAATATACAGTTTTCTCTGGGGCTTGTGGTCTTCATTTCTGAAAGCTCCCACGCCATGTAAAACAGTGGTAAAACAAATTCATTCACCCTTCCTTAATAATCTTTGTTAAAGGGGTACATTTTAGTCAGATTTTTCACTGCTATGACTAAAGGATCTGACCAGAACAACTGTAGAGAAAGAAAAGTTTGAGACTTAACAGTATCAGAGGTGCATAAAAGGTCAGTTCCATTCATGGAGGCTCAAAGTGGGCTTAACATCATGGTGGAGAGTGTGATGAAGGAAAACAGCTCACTTGGTGGTCCAGAAGCAGAGAGAGACTCCACTCACCTGGATACAAATATATACCCCAAAGCCACGTCCCAATTCCCACCTCCTCCACCCACAACTACTTCAATTACAACACAGTTAATCCCTATCCAGGGAATTAATTCACTCATTGTTTAAGGCTATAACCCAATAATTTCTCCTGAAAACCTTCTTGTGTTATCTTGCACTTGAGCTTTTGGGGGACACCTCACATCCAAACCATAACAGAGTGTTAGCCACAAATGTTGTGATGGGTGAAGAAACAGTATTATCTTTCTCCTGTATATGACCACATAAGGATATCAATTCTAAAATGTTGCGAGCAGAGGATGAAGTTCTGTATGCTGGAAACCAAAGTCAGAAAGGGAATGACTTATGCAATATATTTCCAAAAAATAGTGGTAGCATCGTGGTAAGTATTCCAAAATTTCTACACTATAGCATATGTTCCATTATGTAATATATGAGAAAACATTAAAATTAAAAATGAATTTCAGTATTTGTATTGCTTTAAAATATTTATTACAGCTGGAAAGATCCAATTAAGATATAGAAGATGAATATCAGGGGTCAATAATTTTAGTGCATTTTGCTCTTCCAACAATAACAACAACAAAAATATTCTTAAATAATGGTTTGCAACATGCAAAATGACTGTCATATTTTCTTGAAAATAGTTTGGTTCTACACAAGTATATTTAAAGATGCCCAATTAACTTCCTAAAATCCAATCACAGCAGCTGTACCTTGACTTTAACACTTAATAATCACCATATTGCTCGTTAAAACAGCTAATCGCTATGTATACATACCCAAATATTTGGGGATAAGGCCTAAAGATCTGAATTTTTACAAATTACTCATTATTATTTCCATGCAAGTTATCTGGGAATCACAATTTGTGAAATGTCATTCTAGTACAAAGTTAAGGTGAATGGCTCTAGAAAATTGTCATAGTTTAACTGACTTGCCCCTTTAAAGTAATATTTTTAATAATGTTATGATGTAATTTTGTATATCAAGTATCAAAGAGTTTCAAAAATCCAAAGAAAGTATGGTCATGGTACACACCTGAAAGTAATCAAAATAGTTTATTTTGTACATGAGACAGTATAAAGTTGACCAATTTAATTTTGACAAATATCTGCCACAGACAACCATTTTACTTCTCATGCATGAATGTTGTTCTATGCCATCTGACAGTAAGTATCAAGACCCATCTTAATAAAAGCATCTTTGGTTCATGCTGCCAATCACTTCATATTTGCTTTTACTAAAATGCATGTGTCCAATTAATTTAAATGCAGAGAAGTTACAAGGAAGAACAAAAATACCATCCTGGAGATTATGATATGACTGATTAACATAATCCCCATCACCTCCAATGAATTTTTAGGATTGAAAAAAAGGAATGTTACAGAAAAACATGACGTTGCATAATATGAGCTACAGAGGGAAAAGATGAAAACTGTTAGAAACTTCTTTGATGTAAAGTTGTATAATATCTAACTTAGGCTGTCAATTGAAACTAGTACATATAAATCTCAGGATAGGATTAAAATATTAAACTTTCTGGCAAAGAAAATCAGTGAATCATTTCTTCACATTCTCAACTTTAATTACGCAATTGCTTTAACCAATCTCTCGTCCCAAACTATCTCATGTGTAATAAAATATATTGGGTAAATATATCTAGTTTTGAGATGTGAAGTTTTCTTGAATGCTAGCTATATGTCTACTACTTTCAATTTTAATAAATAATTAACTGAATGATTTTCAATGTAATTTTTTTCTTAAATTGCTTATGAAATTTTAATTTCTAGTGGTAAAGCTTGAGGCCTCACCCCTCTGGTTCACGGCAGTTTTGCTATTGCCTTCCTGAGGCAAATTCAGGCCTGTATCTCTAACTTTATCCATTAAAATGAAATTCTCTACCTATTTACATGCTATAGACTGATTATGTCCTCTCAAAATTTTTATGTTGAAGTCCTACTGTCTACTGTGATGCTTTTAGGATGTGGGTTTGTTTTGTTCATGATTACTCTTTTTATGAGTCAGATTGATGCTTTTAAAAGATGGGGGATAACCTCCTCAGCCCTTTCATCATACAAGGACACAGCAAGAAATCACATGTCTAGGAACCAGGAAGAGATTCTCACCAGACCTGGAACTTCCGAACTTCTAGTACTGTCAGGAATAAACTTTGGTTGTTAAAGCCTCCCTATTTATGATATTTGTGTTATAGCAGCTGAAATGGTCTGAAAGGCTGTTTCTTTCTGTCTCTGTCTCTATCTCTGTCTTTCTCCTTCCTTATAGTGGCAAAGGTTATAGAGTAAATTCAATACAAGGTAGTTTTGTTCTGAAACCAATTCAAGAGGATATTTATTTCCTGAAGTATTCTTCAGGAAGTTGTTTCATTTTTAATGTTATTTGGGGCAAAAAAATACAACAGGTGCCATGGAATAGTTCTATTAACTGTAAAAAAAAAATATAAAAGGATATATTATATTCCAATCTGCATTTAACAAGCAATTTATAAGAGTAAAAATGAATTATAGGAACATATAGATTTAGTACCATTAACATGCAAAATATTCTTTCGAACTCCAAAAAAATAACCTAAAGTGTTTCTATAGGGACTCTGGTTCATACATTAGTTTATTTTTATGCTAGGGGTTGTTTTATTTGTTTGCTTTGTTTGCAGTGCTGGGGATGGAACATAGAGCCCCCTGCTTGCTAGGCAAGTGCTCTAAGTGAATCCACAGACCATATTTTTGCACTTGAGAGCAGAACTCCCTGGTCTCTTACCAGACACTCTGTAAGATGGAGAGGGAGATAGGATTTGCTCGCCTAAGTATACACATTCTTTAGGTGCCTGTGTCCTCCCAATAGGGAATGGATCAGTTGTCATGAATACTTCTATTTGCAATCCCTTAGTGTCTTAGTGTGATATGGATAAGAAAACACAATGTAAGCTCTTGTTTAAAATAAAATTCTAAGGAGCAGATGGCCAAACGATGAAACTATTTCATGACACCAAGGAATAAAATCCACTTTATCTATCATTTTTCAACATTTCTTTGTTTCTTTTGAAATAGTTTGCTTTGCCTCAAACTTCTCAGTCATCCTAAACCTTGTACAATTGTTTTCCTTTGGGGAACAAGATTATTGTTCTTCTTGTAGGTGCATATAGACGAAGGTTATTTAGGTCAGGTTTGAAAGAATGAATAAAGAAGAAGAAAGGAACGGGGAATATTCTGACTTGACATAAACAAAAAGTGAAAGAAACACACATGCGGCTTTTTATTAGTGCTCACTAGGTAGGATACTGGAAGATTCTAGGCCATCACTTTTCAATTCACATTTTTATAGCATAACATTTAAATTAATTCAATTAATTGTCTTAAAGAAGAAAGGTGATTTTAAAAATCTGACTTTCATAAGCTAGAAAAGTGTAAAACCTAGGATTTCAACCTTGCTTGGCCATCTCCTACTCTAACTTCTCCCTTGTAACAACTCATTCTTCCCGGAAGGACGGCAGAATCATTGTCACTCTCTTAATTATGATAGACACTTCCCAGAAAAGCTCCTAAAATCTCTCTCTCCCTTTTCAAATTGAATTAAATTCCAACACACTTTAGAGCTATGTCCTTTGTTCTGCATTTTTATACATAACCCAATACATTTGAATGGGAAAAAAATACTCCAAAACCCCTGCAACAATATTCATCCCTTTCCTTATATAAATGTAAAATATTTCATATGAATTTTCTAGTTAGGATTGTCCAAATGTATTTTTTTTTTACTTATCAAGAAATAATAATTGAATGGCAATAATTATAATAACAAATAAAAATAGTAGCGTAATATCATATGTCAAAACTATACTGCTAACATTTTATGTGGAATATTATTTAATTGCATAAAATTAGAAATAGGAAGAATTTGGAAATAATTGACAAAAATATTTGGAATATATTATTAATTAATTTTTTATGCTAGGTATTGAACCTAGAATCTTATACTTGCTAAGTACTTTCTCTGTCATTGTGCTATACCCCTATGCACCTAATTTTTTTTTTTTTGGAGGGTACCAAGGATTGAACACAGGAGCACTTAAGCCACACCCCAGTCCTATTCTGTATTTTATTTAGATACAGAATAGGGCTGGGGTCTCATTGAGTTGCTTAGCTCCTCGCTTTTGTTGAGACTCACTTTGAACATGTGATCCTCCTGCCTCAGCCTCCAGAGCTACTGGGATTTCAGGCATGAGCCACTATGCCTGGCTTACATTTAATTTTATATAAAACATATAAAACCTTTAATCAAATTGAAATAAAAAGAAAAAATAAAATAAGCAAATATGTTTATCACTTAAGTATTGCACTTATAACATTTCTGCTTCTAACCATTTCAACAAAGAAATGATGACTGAACATGTTGAGCACTTCCTGTGTGCCAGAATCTGCCCTATGTACTTTATTTTCATTATTTCAGTTACAGATCTCTCATAGATGGTAATAAATAAAAAATTCTACTTGGGAGAGAGTTTATGTATGGAGATTTAGCATAATAGGGCATATGAATTTGTGATAATGGATAAGGTTCAGTAAATTTATGAGAAGCTATGCCTTTTTAATATGTGAATAACTATAAACATGCATCATTAATTGGTAAATCAAATAGCTGTATAATGAAGCAGAAGAAGAAATCTCATTCCAAGCTGCTCAGCTAAGGGGTACTGAGCTGAGAAGACAGAAATTTAAATCAGTAAGAACTGGAAAGCACTTGGTGCCATGGCAAGGCCACTCAGAGAGGGCCACAGAAGCACAAGTAGGCCACAGGAGCACAAGGTGGCCACAGGGAAATTTGTGATATGGCGGTGCTCAGTCAGGAAAGATTTCTCAGCTGAAGTGTTACTTAAACGGAGAACTCAACTTTAAGGGAAAGGAGTAGCATTTTTGACAGAAGAATCTGCATTTGCAAATTCCTCTTTAATTTCTACGACACTGCTAACAGAAGCAGTCATAAAGTTTCATGCAGCAAAACTCTTTTTCTTAAGACTGTTGGAAAAAGATCAATAGAATATCTTATTTATTCAAGAAATATTGCAAGCTTCACTCAATGTATGTACAACATAGAGTTTATTTTTCTTACTCATAGTAACATATGACATATGTTTATTATGATTGTTCCAAACTCTGAGAATTAAATACACACAATAATAGCAGGGTAGCAGTTTTTAATGTCTACCTATGTCTGATTAATATATCCAAAGTCTAAATTCTTCCCATCACATTCATCATTAAAGGAAGAGCTTCATATGGAATTGTCCTGCTTACGAACTTACTCTCCATACAGTCTATTTTCCTCCTAGCATAATGAAAACCAAAGATAGAATATATCACTCATAAGTTGAAAAAAAGAAACCCAACTTTTAACTGAGTACCTTACCCCTGTCCCTAACCAACATCATGCAGGGATCTCTGGAATTGTTTCCTATTCTGTTCCCTATCACTCTCTTTTCTCCAAATTTCCCAATCTGCTTGCTGTTACTGGACAAGTCAGAAATTCAAAAAAAGCCCCTTCCCTCAGGCCTTTGTTCTTTTAGGTTCCTCTTTCTGTTGCTGTCCCTCAGAAACCCCTTAAACTGGTAACATCTACTAATGGGTTTCAAGTTATTTCTAGTTCTTTGCTTTCCTCATTACTGGATAAAGTAACCCTGATCTCCCCTCACTTCCTCGGTATTCCGTGTTCCTTGCATACTCTGATGTATTTTTTCACATAACTATGATTACCACATGATACAATTTTTACTTTTCTTTTTCAGTCTTACCGCATTCAAATATAGACTTCATTTTTTTAAAAAAGGGATTTGGTCTTCTCTCTTTTTAAAAAATATTTATCTCTTTTGGTTTAGACATATCATTAGTACCTAAAATAATATTTAGCACATAATAGAATAAATAGTTTTAGAATGAATGAATGGATGAGATGAACATTGAAAAATCTAGATTTACACTCAGAACTTTTATCATTCCATTTTTTTCATTTTCTGTATTATCTTTTGCCAAATATTTTATTCTACTGTCATCTGTTTCTCTAACCTTGCATTTCAATCATTCATATAAAATTCTAGATGATTTTTCAGTTGAATTGTTATAGTAGATACTCAGTGGGTTTGTGCAGCAAACATGGTCCCTTTTAAAAATCTGATATATATATATATATATATATATATATATATCAGATATATATATATCCCTAATGATAATTCTTTCTAAGTGATATTTCTTTATAAAAGTCTGAAAATGTTCAGTGTCTTATCTTTAGATATATATTCCTAATCTATATACTTCAGGCCCTTCATGAAGTTGTCCAAGTCCCTTCCCTGTGTTATTCTACACTTTCCAGTCAAATAGAACTATTTGGTATTTCTTCACATAGACATAATGTCTATGGACATCTGCCACTCAAATTTCTTTTAAACCTATCATAGGAGCATAGTTGTCTACAGATGTCAGCAGCAACCTTTCAGTACTGAACCCATGTTTCCCCAGGCTGTTTCCCAACAAAGGTTGACAGTGGCTCCAGAATTAATGCTGGTGTATCCATTGTCAGCTGCCTGACCAAGACTTACTAGACCTTTTCTGATCTGATCCTTCCTTGATCTCCTCTTCTTTCAAAGATACAAGACCCGCATTAATGTCACAGTTCCCCCATGTTACACAGCTCCCTCCCACTTATTCTCCAATTAATGTCTTGTATGCCTTCTCCTACCTCTACACCTTTTCCTATTGTAGGATTTGAATTGACACATTGCTCCTCAAAAAAAGTTTAATGTTTTTCAAAGCCAACTTTGTTCTTCCTCTCATGTTGTCTCTTTCTACCTGTCAAAACATTACTTGGCCATATAATAGCAAGCTCGAATCTCAAATGTACCTCATATCTATCCCCTCTGTGATCTTTTTAACTTGTCATCTTTTATTTAAAAGTCTTTGATTAAAGTTCTTCCTGCACAATATATCATCCTCTTTGGAGTCTAAGCCCCTGGATGGCAAGAACTACATCTTATTTATTTTCATAATGTACAAAAGGTACAACTTAGAAATTTTAGATTCAATACAAATTTAATAAATTAGGCTGTCAAGGGGAATTTTATTAGAAAAGAGTGAGACGGAGATATCAAAATAACTGATGTTTATGATCTATAGCCCTCACTCACATTTCTAATTCTTTCATAGTTTTCCAATAAATCCCAATGCAATTCTCTGATGCAGCCTTGAAGTTGCCAGTCTGGAACTGATCTACAAATGAGAATCTAGAGAAATGTAGAAAAATGTCACTCTTTGGTAGTGGACAAAATCCAAGATCCACGGGTTTTTAAAAAATTGTTCACCATGAGCAATTTTTTGATTAGGAATCTATTACACTTTTGCCAAATATTAATCGAGGTTTTTTTTCTTTTATTAAAGCAGTAGTGATGGTATAAAAGATGTTCAATATAATTTGAAATAAAAGAAATACCCATATATTCTTGTCCTATAGTTAAAACTTTAAATAACATAGAATATATTTTGTTGACAATAGTGGGGGAACTGACTTCAATACAAGATAGACATATAGAGGACTTTGATAACCACAAGGGATAAATGGTTGTTTGTGGTGGTGATTCTTCAAGCAGTGTTGCAACATTTGCTTTTTTGTTTTGGTTTGGTTTACATTTAACCAAATATTATCTGTGTTTAATGACAGAACAGAATGATTCTTTATATGGTTAATTTTGGGATATATTAAAAGCCTATGAATATTTTCTAAAATCACTTTCCTGTGCTGCAAATCTTCTGTTCTTAAATTGATAAAATTCCTATCTTACCTTTATGTTACATTTGTTATTAATATCTGAAATATAACATTTATACCTGATTTTAATTATTTTCCCGACACTGACTGGCAAGAGTCAGGAGTTAACTATTTTATTAATTTTTAACTTTGTATTTTTTTTAATTCAATAAATTTTAAACTGTTTTATTGAGGTCTGATTGGAACACAAAAGAAAACAACGTGTTTATAATGCATAAAACTATATAACTCACTGAGTTTGGAGACATACATTCTTAAAACCATTTCCACAATCTATACCATAAAAATATTTATTAACTCCAAAAGTTGACACCCACATGCTATTGGTTATTAGTTTTTGTATGTGTCATGAGAACATTTAAGATCCACCTTTATATCAAATCTTTAAGTAAACAATGCAGCATTGTTAACTGTAGGCAAATCTCTTGGATTTGACCATCTTGCATAATTGAAATTTCATTTCCTATGATCTACCTCACTGCTTTACCCTTACCACAGACCTCAGCAACAACCATTGTAGGATTATGATATATTTTGTCATTTAATCTTAGAGTATTATTATTAATTAGAAATTATACATCTAGTTAACACACACCCTAATTGTTAAGAAATAAATATTAGAAAATTTTACTTTCTGTTTTCCTTTGAGGGAAATATTTTTTCCATGAATGAAGTTGTACAGCTAATAATTTAAGGTGACTTTTTTTGGGGGAAATATTTCCAGTACAAAAACACTCAAGATAGTGATCTATGACTATTGCCCTGAGAATCCTTCATTTCTATAAAGTATACTCTTTCAGATTCTACATATTTTATCTCAGTGTCTGACTTATTTTCCTTAGGATAATGTCCTCTGGATTTGGCCTGTCTCACAATTGGCAAGATTTTTTTTTCTTAAGACTGAGTAATATTCTGGTGTATGTAAATGATCCATTTGCTTCATCTATTCTTTCATCTAGGTTGCTTCTATATCTTGGCCTTTGTGAATAATTAACTTTCTTTCATGGAGTGATCCTATCTGGCCTCCAACAAGATGTAATTTAGGTTTTATATATCCATGCCCTTTGAGTAATATTACTCTAAGTTGGGGTTTAATTTTTAAGCTGAAATTACATGTATTGCTTACTTTAATCTCTTTATATTCTGTAACTTCTTATTCTAGATATCCATTTATTTCTCTCAAAAAATCATTTTAAGAAAAAAATCCTATTTTAAATTTATATAGACAAGTAGTACTTCTTATTTGCACCCTGTTTTCATGTTGCTGCAAAACATCTGTGTTTAGAGCTCTACCTGTGTATAGATTGCTAAATAAGGAGATTAAAAAATGTTATATTGTTTAAATAAAATTAATAGCAAACTTATGACACTCTGTTTTTTATGATATTGATTTTTACTTGTTATTTGTTAAATGAAACTGGAAATTAAAGAAAAATACTAGGATAACTGAAAATTTCATTCTATCAAATGAATTTTCAATTTAATTTATGAAGCTAAAATAAATTAATAGATGGATATTGTGTCCTGATTGACCATGAAAAATTTTTTTTAACTAAAGTAGAGAAAATAACTATAAAAGGTACAGCTAATCTCCAAGAATTGAAGGTATATTCTGAGCTGCATTCAACCAGAATATAGATTAATGTTATATATTATTAATATGCATCTATTATCTATTGAATCCTATTTTATAGAGTTTTGCATATTTAATGTGGCATTTTAATCATGTTGCAGTAACAAAAAGACTCTGGAAACATAACTAGGTTGGGCATATTTGGTGATGTCTAGTGGAAACTGTTCTTACATCAGCCTTAAGTAATCATTAGAGTAACAAAAAAAAGTGTCACCATAATTATTGAACAGATAGGGTCTATATATTAATTTAAAATGTCAACTTTCAACTGGAAAAAGGAAATATGATGGTTGAAAATATATAAATATAATATATAAAATATATAAATAGAGAAGAAGAAAATAATTTTACATTACCAAGTATCTATATGAGGCCTCCTAAGTCCAGTATATGTATGTGTATGTGTATGTGTATGTGTGTATACATGTATTTTATATTATATATACATATTTATATTTTATATATATTTATGTTTATATATTTTATATATATACATACATAAACATATATTTTAATTTCTTCTTTTTCTATCAGAGGCATTGTTCTAGTGACAAGGTGAAAATAATTGGGGGGAAATTGACAGCACAAAACTGAGCACAAAGGACTTCTGAAATGGAGCATTTTGGAATATCCATCATGTTGTTCGAGATACTCTGAGAGCTGTATCCATAAATTCCAGGAAAGACTGTTCCAAAAAACTGCCTTTATGAGATTGCACATATAAACTTGACATAATCTATTTATTACCATGTGGTGGGAACACTCATTTTGAAAGTGGCTAACAATTTAGTTTTAAAGAGATTTTATACTCTGGTTTAATTTTCCAGCCCAAATTTCCTCTAAATCAAAACATGGGTTGAAAGTTTATAAATATGATATTTGTCCCACTAGTTTCTGATATATGTTGTCATTTAATCTTAGAGTATTATTATTCATTAGAAATTAGACATCTAATTAACACACACCCTAATTGTTAAGGAATAAATATTAGAAAATTTTACTTTCTGTTTCCTTTAAGGGAAATATTCATTCCATGAATGAAGCTTTACAGCTAATAACTTAAGGTGACTTTTTTGGGGGGAAATATTTCCAGTACAAAAACACTCAAGATAGTGATCTATGACTATTGCCCTGAGAATCCTAAACTTTATAATCTATAAATGAAGCAATATTATATCCTTAAAGACAGATAACTAAAACAACAAAATAAATAATGGTAAGAAAGAGAAAGATAAAGAAACATCAAATATTCACTTCCTGTGTCTATTTTAAATATATTTTATTTAATAAAATAAATTTTAAATATATTAAAATATATTATTTTAAATATATTTTGAAACATTACTATACTACCTATAAAGTACAAGTATTTACAAGGGAAATGTCATAAGATAATCTGGGTCACTTATGAACAGTGTTGACAAATGAGCATTGGAAACTGAAAAGCATACCAACAGACTCCTTAAATGCACACTCAACATTATACTCAAATTATAACTGGCATCTATAATCTTAAGAAAAATATTTCTCAAATAGCGAGAGACAAACAAATTGAATGTGTGTATTTGAATTAAAAAAAATACCTTGAGATTCAACTCCGTGTTCTATTTCTATGGCCAAAAAGCAACTTTCCAATAAATAATTTCATCCCATGCCTGAACAAGCTTGACTTTGGGCAAAGAATGACTTTGTCTAAGCGTTGAGTAGAGGATAGTCAGGTCTCTCAATATATATTGGTATTTTCTTATGAGCTAAATTAACAAGAATGAATTCTGCACAACTTCATCACAATCACAGGTGAATTGATATTATTACACTTCAGAATCTGTAAAGTGATTAAAAAATAAAAAGCCTTGACTGAAAAGGACCCCTTGTTATTCCTGTGAAGCCAAGCTTGATATAGCCTAGAGTTTTCTCATTAGTTATGTTTATAAATAAGAGAAATATTAATACTCAGGAAATACTACACAGATGTAACTTGGGTTAAATATAAACCATGTATCTCTTATAGACTCTCTGTGCTCTTTGATAAAGATCTAAGAGCATATTATTCTTTAGATGTAAAGCATTTTAAATGATAAGACTCAATAAGAAATTATCTGTAAAAGCAGGCCTCATTTGCACATATCTGATATGTGTGAATTTTAGTTACCATGGTTTAGTTAAATAACATGTTTCCCAACAACATAGCTCAAATTTCATCTACCATGGTATATTAACTGTGGGTGATTCTTGGTTCGTATAGTTTCAAAACACAAACTTTGCTGCTAGCTATTCAGTTCACAAATTGCTAAGTAAATATCAATGAACAACCTTGGCACTTCTTTCAAAGTACACACTCAGCAAAGGGTATAAGTCTGCTGTATTCTGAATCCCAATGAGAAATCCACATGATACTTTACAAAAATGGAAAGTTAAAATAAGTAATTGGCCAATAAAAATGAAAGTACAGCAAAAAAAAAAAAAAAAAAAAAAGGTGATAGCATCAGAAGTAAAATTTGAATGGAATATAACTGCTATACAAGAAATAGGTGAATGTAACGATGTTGACACAGTACCTGTCCAAGAGATTATGGATCTACTGCCCAAGAACACAGTGAAGGCAAGTAGTCAGTGTAAATGAGGAAAGTGGCTGTGATGAAGACAATGACATCCCAGGGTCAGTGACACTGGCGAAAGTCTTCATCTTTAAGGAATTCTTAGAGATACTTCAAAACATGGGAACTGCAAGTGATGAAATAATGCAAGCTAATCCAAACTAAGAAAAGGGTACAGCAATTCACCAAAGCCTATGAAAGGTGCACTTTCCATATCACATGATACATAGCAAGAGAATAAATTGGTTTTTTTTTTTTAGAAATGAACTTTTGATCTAAACCATATTCAATATTTGTAAGGTTGTAAATTCCAATATACTAAAAATAGTTTTATTATTTGTTCATTATTCTGTACATTTTTTAAAAATAGGAAGAGAACTTCAATGTAGAAAGAAAATAGAAGGTCACAGAAACATTGCTAATTTTTGTCACTGACTATTAAGATCTCTTGGCACAGTTTCAGCATGCACAGTCATTTTTAAGGTCCTTTTCTAGTGCACAACACCTGGACTGCCTGTATTTCAAAAGAGCTTTGCTGTTCCCTCAAGAAAACCTGTGTGCTAAAACCCTCCACTAGGCTTCTGGGTTTTAGGCCATAGAAAAGTATTTGATATGCTCCATGAGAGCAAAGATTAAAGGATACAAGAATAAATCTTCTTAGTACCAATTTTACAAATATGTCACAAACCCCATTTTATTCTAATCTACAGAGAGAAAGGTTTATACTTTCTAATCTTCCTTAAGAAATAAATTTTAATATAGTAAGTAATTCAACCATTACTAGCAGATAAATGGTGAAAGCAAGTTCTGAGTGTTAAAAATATTTTAAAAGCTCATGTCTTAGTCTCCATGAACTGAAGCATGCTTCAGAGCTGTAAAACATTCTCCCTCCAAGCTTTGTTCTTCTCAATTGGCAAACACTTGCTGTCCATGCCCAGTTCTCCTGTTACACACACTTTACTTATACAACACAAGCCAACATGTTTTTTCTTCTGGTTTCTTTTGGATCATCATAAGCATCATAGACATTTTCATCAGCCATGCCAAGAGAACTGGGAATATGTTAGTTTACTTTTGCTTCCTCTGTTGCCTAGTTGGCTGCTTCTGTAGCAACAGAACAAAAAGAGGATCATGCATGAAATACAGCTATTATTTATGAGAGAATGGCTGGTTTTAAAACAAGATAGATGTTTAGTATTCCATGGATATTCACCCACCAGATTGTAACCGTTCTGAAGGAGGTTAAATTGCGAGCCAAGACTGTCAAAATTTTCTATTGATATAGCACCAAAATAGCCTGATCAGCCCAAAAAGCTGCTGAGCCTCACTATTAGGAATTGCTGCTACTTTGCAATGTGAAAGATAGGGGATTTGCTCTTTTTTCATAGGTTTTTTTAGTCTCTCAGAGTTACTGCCTGAAGAACAAGAATTTCTGCTTGAGTAGCTTGATGTGACATTTATCTCTAGTTTTGTGAATGAGGTCATAGTGTTGTTTAATGCATTACATTAACCCATGTCTCTTGGATCTCACATCATTTTAGATTGCAGTTTAGTTTTACCCAGCTTCCATGAGTGGTTATGCCAGCAAGTTCGGATGAGATTCTAAATCAGGACTTGTGTTGCAGGTCATCCATTCATTCACTGAGTTTTATCAAGCATCTAGTATGTGCCAGTCATACATCTTCGAGGGAGAATTGATTAGTGACAAAACAGTTTTGTCACCCTGACATCTTCTCCTAGATTTTTACTTATGAGGTTTATATAAAATAACTTAGCCTTTTTGGCAACAGTCATAAGAAAATCCTAACAATGAACTAAGTATCACAGCTAATGAGGCTTAAACTTCTGAGATACTGGGCCATCTTGTTCTCCCTTAAAGAGGCGAGTCATCACTATTCCCTAGGAGGTCTTAGGAAGACATAGGCAAATAGTTTAATTGTTACTTCATTTAGCAAGGGATAAAGTATTTCATGGAATTAAAGCATAATGTGACATCAGAGCTCAGAGTACTTGTGTTTCCTGCCTCTAAACTCTGTAAGATTTGTTGCATTGCAAAAAAAAAAAAAAAAAAGGTCCTTGAAAAATTACTGAGCGATTTCAGTACACAATTCTATTTTTATTTCCAAGAAAAGAAACACTGCAATAAAAGGACAATTGTAGGTCTCTGACACTCAAATTAATAGAACCATATTTAATTTGTAGTGTGGTGTGGTAGAAAACTGAGCACAGTAGCAATGATATTAGAAAACATAACTACAGAGATGATGGAATTTCATCTTTACAGAAGCATTTAATTGGACACAGTCTGTCCTCTTTCAAAATTTTCTTTTGTATTCATTGCCTTCAAAATGCTTTCAACCTGTTAAGTTTTAAGATTTGGACTACTTAACAAATATTAACTAATTTGTCCATATCATTTTATAATATCTAATTACATAGTCAGAGGGAAAATACTATAACAAGGAGGAATATATTGTGTAGGGAAGTGTAATTAGAGATTTACATATTATTTTTTTCACTTTCATTAGATACAAGTATAAAATATAGTTGCCTGTTTAAATAAAATCATATTTTTATTTTATTTAATTATTTGTTAGTTTTTAACAAAGCCCAAGAAATATAGTCTCAGTGGATTTTTCTTTATCGGTGAGATAGCAATGATTCATCCCAAGCCTGCTTCTGATGATTGAATCTAGCAACTTAATTCAGGTTCCATTCATTCTATATTTAATAAATATATACCTAGCTGTCCTTTGTTCTTTCTTCCTACCTCCCCCCTTTCTGTCCTCTCCTTCCTTTCTTTTTCCTTTTTTATTTTAAAGATATACACATGTGCTGAATAATGCCATAGGTATATTGAAGGATAAACAAATTTGGATTCTTCCTCAAGTCATGTAGAGTACCATGAGCATTTTATAATTGTTTTATTTTTATTTCTCTATATTTTCTCTCTTCATTTTTTTTTTGATGAGGAATTGAACTTGGGGTGCTTTACAGCTGAGCTATATCTTCATTCTATTTTTTTTTTAACTTTGAGACTAGGTCTTGCTACATTACTGAGGCTGAACTTGAATTTTTGATTCTTCTACCTCAGTCTCTCTGGTTGCTAGGATTACAAGTGAGCACCATCAAGCCCAGCTATTTGTGTTTTTTTTATATAAAAGTTATCATATTTGGTCCCCAAAATAATGCTTCCAAGATAGAATTATTTAGCTTTATGAATGTTATAAAATTATTTTAAATACACAAGGGAACCCATATTTTTGAAGGAACTCTTTGGTCAAAGAGTAAAGCACAGTTTCATGAATATCTTCCCTTACATTTGCTTTCATTCCAACATTATTATTGTCTCTGTTCATATGTTCATTGAGATATCCCTGGGAAAAACACAAATTCTGTATTTGGTGTCATGTCTTTATTTTTCCTTATTGTTCCTGGAGGTAACTTTTAGTGTAACTGTAACTATAATGAGTCACATCTAATGTACAAATTTAATAACACCCCAAATAGACAGTATTGCCCTACATTGTTTTTCTTAGTTTTCCAACTTCTCCCCTATTCCAAGCTATGGTGTGATTTCTGTTGGAACCCTACCATGGTCATTCAATACCACCCTTTCCCTTTGGCATTGACCATAATCTAAACCTTAGAAGGAAAGAATAACAGGAACCCTAAAATGGGCACTAATAGCAGTTGAATGAATGGACTAAATGATCACTAAGGAAGATGCCAGATGGATGAAAGTGTTTAAGGTAGTTTTTCTAAATTTTTCATACGTATATAAATCACTTGCAGGAACTTGTGAAAATGTAGATTCTGCTTTATTATGTCTATTATGTGGGACCTGATGGTATGCATTTTTAACAAGTTTCCAGGTGATGCTAATGTTAGTCTTCAGAAAGTACTTTTAATAGCTAGGCATTAAGATGCTACTATAAAATTACATTATTCAATACATGTTTTCAGGCAATAAACTTTTAGATTAAAATGCTCTTAGAAGTTATAATCCTGTATTGAACTTAAAAATAATAATCATCTTTGTTTCTTCATTTAGTGCTAACAATATTCTTAACATATGGCACAAAAAATTAAATGATGGGAAATTAAATTTTGGAGGGTGAAAAAAGAATGTTGCTTAACATCAAAAGGGAAAAATAGTAGTTACTGAGTTGGTCCTTACCAGCTATAAAATCAAAAGTTGTGCAAAACTGCTATAAAGTTTTGAAGTATTGAAGAATAAAAATGAAGAAAATTATTAAGCTTCTCTGAAAATATGAAGGCAAAAAAAGTATGGTATTACATTGAGAATATATCACAATCACACATAGACTTGAATTAATCATATTTTACATGCTCATATTTGTTAACTTGTACATGATCTGAGACAGGTACTATTTTATAGATGAAGAAATGGTATCACAGTTAGGATAAATGATCTGATCTAAGATCACATGGCTAGAAACTAGTAGAACCAGTATTCATATTGTCTCATTCTAATCTTCACCGAAATTATTTTTGTTTAACATTAGAGAGACTATGGATCCAAAAAGTATGCTATCGTTTGAAGAACTTCATTGTACTGTTCTTTAAATCTTCTTGTTCTATTTGGCAGTGGGTATGAGATGATTCAGTTTCAATGTCTTTCTCCATTCAGTGCTTCTTAAAATGTTACACTTTGTTTCTCCTCCAATGAATTTGTAAATTCATATCATGTTTGAACTCAAGTATTAATTTAAATGAATTCTACATCCCTTTGGTGCAATGGAATTTAAACTCACATATGTTCTTTATTTAAATGACTTAAATATTATAAATGTAAGTAAAACTGAAGTGCAAAATAAAATCTATGTTTTATCTACACAAAAGTCTACATGAAAAATGCAAGAGATGAAGTTAATACAGTGAAGATTTTGCAAACCTAAAGCCACACTGTCATAAATTACAAAAGCTAAAGTTTATAAAACTCCAACTACAAATATTATCATGTTTTTGTTGAATCTGTGGATTGCCATGACTTGTAGGCCTTGCTGCCAATGTTGTTCTCTTACTGTTATATGCAGATTTTAGTGCACATGCCCAAGAATCTGAGACAGCAGTCACAACCTTTAAATTTGTTGAGGATTTATTGTAAGGACACACTGTATTGTTGCTGTGAGAGCAATGGCTTTGAAGCCTCACATAGCTGATCCTTTTCTACCCCTTACTTGTTGCCTGATTTGCATAATATTCATATAAGCATTAAATTTACAAAATATATGTATAAGTCAATAGATTAAATTCTTGCATGGTTTATATCATAGCAGCTATTTACTGTTTATATTGCTTTGGGTGTGTAATAAACACTACTTTTCCTTTTCCTGGATTATTCATAGTGTCAATCTAAAAGTGACCCTTAAGAAATAAGTATAAAATATATTTAAATTCCTGTATTATTTCTTCCAATTTGATTCATATTTTTTCAAAATTTTTAATTATAAATTTTTATATGTGTGGATATTAAGGTTATCCCCTAAAGGGATATAGTATTTGTTATACTTACTTGTAAACCACAGGTGAAAAAATCCAATACAATTACAAGATTTAAGATATTTAGATGTGTCCTAAAACCAATTCCATAATTTCTTCTTTGATTTAACTTTCTGATCTATGCTGATTACCAGTTTTAGATAAATTGATTTTCATTCTGACCTTAATTTTAAGGTAACAAAAAGCACCTCCCCCTTTTTCATTTACAAGACTGCTCTAAGATTATTTTATGTGGTTTAAAATTCCTTAATATATGCATCAAAAATTTATTAGCATACATCTGGCTTATGATATCACACATATAAATCAATGCAAATGTTCCAATATTCACAGATTTTTAAATTACTATTATTTTCTGTATTTTTCTCTCTATGAATTAATAACACTCAATTTTTAGCAGAAGCAAAACTTCAATAACATGGCTGGGTATTAATTCTTTGTTAAACCTGTACTGGATTGTAAAGGAAATTAATTATTCAACAATCAATTGGATACATGTTTAGCTAACAGAATTCAGGCAAAAATCTAAGGGATAAAAGAAAAAAATTTGCTTTTAAGGGCCCGTAGAGATTTGAACTACTGCCAGGATCATAACTCTTCCCTTGTAGTTTATTCCCCCTGACAGAGGAGACATCTCAATGCCTAATGCTGCTCCGGCCTTCCTGGATGGCAGCATACCTTGTTTGCTAAAGTTGTCATCTCAATAGCACTAAACCACATGATTTCTCCCCTATGTTATTTCATTTTATTTCCCATAAAAAGCACAATGAGAAATATTCTTGGAGCCAGAGCTTTTACTCTCCAACTGTAATGTTGAGTTTTATAACATCGTTAGGTTTCTTACAGAAAAATAATAATGTGTGCAATGAGAATCAGTTTCTCATGTTGGGTTAAGTTTTACTGAGACCCAACCAGCCTTCAGATTCACATATTGACCAGAATCTCAGCTATTAATGATGCAGATTTCTATGCCACTAGGTAAAGGGTGCCAGGGGAGGGGGAGAAGGGGGATCTTGGCAACTTCTAAAGTAAGCAGATAGGCAACTATCAGTTATCACACTGATAACATATGACTGACAATACAACCCTCAAAGAGAAATGCCAGTTGTTACCATTTGAAATGCAAAAGAAAAATCTATAAGGATATAGGGATATTTAATGTTATAATGTTGTTGAAAAATAAAATATAATTGTTTAAGTTGTATTTAAAATAGCAAAATTAAGATCAACTATAATTTCAGGGCTTTGAGCCAAGCAAAAATACCTTGGAGTAACAGACTTTAGATTTAAAAAAAAAAATAGAAAATTCTAATTATGCTTCAGAAAATTGGCATATCCTGCTTCTGTTTCTCATTAGGAGACCAATGCTTCTTCTTAAATATAGAAGATTTAAAAGGATCCTGGCTAATGTAGTTGATATCTGCCTGCAAAGTGACTGCACAGTTAGAAAGGATTGGGGCTCTTGGCCATTACATGTGTTGGGAGTGACACTGAGAAAGTATGGTGTTTTAAGGATGGCCACACAGCTGGGGACCTATGAACTCATCCAAGACAATATTACTGACTAGTTCAAGTATTATTTATGTAATTTGGCTTGGTAAATTTATTTCTGACTTTAGGTCACTTGGAAAATGAGGTGTCAGAAAGTTGCCAGATAAGAAATGTATAGGTTTGATATGAAAGAAAAAGCAAAACAAGAGTTTTCTGATTTTCTTTATATTCCTATTGACTATGAACAATATGCTGGCTGATAGAAGTGATGGTCTCTATACTCTAACTCCATGGCTGGGATATAAAATTGTAGGAAATAAGGAATATGTGTATACCTTTGAACAAGCAGTCAGAACTTTCCCTGGGTATTTACAAACAGAACAAGACAGTCCTCACAGTGGAGTCTGGAACAATGATGAGAACTTCAATCATGAATAGTGAGGATGCTTGGCTAAAATATATATATATTCCACTATTTTCTTCTCATCTTTCAGTATCCCATTCCTATAACTTGGACAGTTTTATAACAAAAATCCTTCTTGATAATATAATTTCCAGGCAGAGGATGGAAGCAGATTAACACAGTCAAGTAGCTTTGCTAACCGAGTTAATAGTCATGATTTTAGCAGGGGAGGAAAAGAATGAAGTTGACATTTATGGAGTATATTCAATGTGTTCTATGCAATATATATTTTATATCATTTCATCTTGATTCATAGCCTTAGAAACTGTGTAGCTTTCCATTACTGTAACAAAATACCTGACTGTCAAATTGTGAGGAGGAAAGGTTTATTCTGGCTCACAGTTTTAGAAGTTTAGTCCACGGTCAGTTGGCCTATTACTTTTGTGCCTGTGATGAGGCAGTACATTATGGTGGTAGAGTATGGCACAAGAAACTGTTCACCTTATGGCAGCCAGGAAGCAAAGGGAGAAACAGGAAGTGGCCAAGTTTCCAATGTCCCTTTTGTGGGCACATTGCCAAAGACCTGAATTCCTTCCACTAGGCCCAACTTCCTGAAGGTTCCACTACTTTCCCATAGTGCTGTGGCTGAGAAACAAGCCTTCAATACATTGACCTTTGGGGACATTCAAGATTCCAAGTGTAGCATATCTTTATGTCACACATGAGGGACAAATAGTAGCATGCGCAAGTGTCAGAAGTGAAGTAGAATGCTGAGAGACAATCCCATTCCAGCACTGCTGAGCCACCTACCAAGAAAGACTTCAGACATTCTCAGCTCCTTCTACCTTCCTTCCTCTTTCTCCCTTTCTCTTTCCCTCCTTCTCTTTCTTTCTTTCTCCCTTCCTCCCTCCCTGCACTCTTTCTTTCTTTCTTTCTTTCCTTCTTTCTTACCAGTTTTTTTGCTCATGAATCTGCCATCCCATTTCCAAATCTTGTAAATTTTCTAAATTCCATTCTTGGGGAAAATTCTACCACGTTACCATGTTGTCTGTAGAATTAAAAGTAGTTTCATTCTCTTCAATGGACTTACAATTTATTTCCTCAGCCCCAGAAACTGGCCAAAATCTCAGACTAGAATCTAGAAACCATAATATTTGTAAAAACTGAAAAGCAACCCATGGTTGAAAATCTAGTTGTCTCTCTTAGCTGATAGGAAAACTGTGAAACATTTGGTTCTCCTTATGACATATATATTTTGATTTAAAAGCCTGAGATTTTTTTTCCAAGTGACAAATATTCTTTCAAATTGTTTTGTTCATTTTTACCACCTTCACTGAAGCATGAATAGCACAGAAGTAGGCATTAGTCTTTGGCTTGTGTGTGACTCAATCAAGTGTTACTTGCATTCCAATTACTCAGACAGCATGGAATACAGCTGTGTCCAAGAGGATTTCAGAGTTTCTTAACCATCTCTATATACCACAGTTTAATCCAGTTGGATTGTATGTTAACTGTTCCAGTTTGAATCTGAACTCAGGGAGTTTCTAAGCTTTTACTTCCAAAAGTATGAATTACCTAAAAGTGTTACCAAATGAAGACAATATTTTAAGTTTTTAATTTTTTAAAAAAGAGATAATACAATTAAGATTGTTACAGTTGGTTCATATGATTATCTGGATAATTGTGAAACAATGTCAGACAAAAGTGCCCAGGACCACAGATTCTCTAGTAAGCAGAAGTGAGGGCACAGGTTCAACAAAGATGAGCCTATCAAATTAATCATTAGGCCTATAAATATTGCAAATTCTACCTCTGTCATTTATAGCAGTGTGACTAGAGGCATTATTAGCTTTTTGCTCTTCAGTTCCTCTAATGGGTGCCTCATTGAAATGATGAAATGAGATAATATATATAAAATGCTTATCATAGTACCTCTCAACTTCTGAGCCTGCAATAAAGAAACGATTAGTTCTCTGGCCAAACCAAAGGAATGTAAAGCAAGGTCTCAGACAATACTTTATCATGAACTTCTTGGTCTGTTATATAATAACACAAGGTCAAAACAGCTGCAGCTTGAATCATTGCATTCCACCAACAGTAACAATAAAATCGAAACAAAAGGAAGACTTGATTCTACCATGCCAAACTTGAAGCTATAATTTTTATCCTTATACACATTATATTGGTAAAAATAAAGAAAGCAACCTATTCATTTTTGCTAAAATATAGTTAATATCTCACAGAATATACTTTTAAAGAGAAACTAGAAGAGAGACTTTATTTTGGTAAGTGAGTGTGTGTGTGTGTGTGTGTGTGTGTGTTTGTATGTGTGTGTGTCTTAGTGTAGTGTTTTCATAGGACACTTTCAAGTCACAGCATTGCTGTCATTGTATTAACTAAACTGTCACATAGCAATGTGACAAAGCAACAATCTACAAAGTTCTATCATGTCTTTTCAAAAGCTTTCTGATTCCTAGATTTAGAAGAGTTTATTTCAGAATTTACTAAAAATATTCATTTCATTTAAATCCTCTATCCCTAGAATATATTTTCATTACACCAACCAAGAGAGGGAAAAACTGAATTTTCTCCAGATAATTTGCCACTAGATGGATATAGTTCTCAGCAACACAACAAGGAATGGGATCATGATTAATTACAGAAGGCTGGCAAAAGGACAAGTTTTAGAAGCTGTTCACATTTCTTTAACTGTTCTTATCAGAGGTTCTCTTTTACACCACTAAGAAGAACCACAGAGTACAATGGCACATCCATATGTTAGATAGCAGTGCTGAAGATTTTGTAACTGCATTATTTCTTCATCTGTGCATTTTTGTTTTCTCTTTTAGTAGTATATGTAAAATTCGAGTGCAGGAGGATGTTGGTGGGGGAGAATGTGTTAGGGCCTAGGGAGTATAAAGGGACACACCTTCTCAATTTTGCTGTGAACCTAATATTGTTCTAAAAAATAAGTCTTTTAAAAACTGTGTAGCAAAAATAATATAACATCATTTTCTGGTATTAAATTTTTCCTTTCATTTTCAGATGTTTGGTTGGCATAATTTTTAAAATATTTTAAGAATTTTATTTACTGAAATAATTTCAAAATAAAAATTCAAGACTAACTAAAAGCTAACCTATTAATCCCTCTTCTTATTTAACCTGGTGAAAAGTATGGCCAATTTGAGCATTTTACCTGCATGACAAAATAATTATATGCACATGTACCAACCAATTTAAACATAACCATCAAAGCAGGGCTGGGATGGAACAAAGTATAGCAACAGAAAAGTGGAAAATACACTTTACTTGGTAAACTGTTTACCATGAGAGAAAGGGACTCATTATTGTAATGACTGTAATTGGGTTCTTCATGATAGTAGTTGTGCAAAAATTTTTATAACCTACCATTAAGTGAACTTTCTGCTCTTTTAGCCATTTGATCTACAGTTAATGTTTTTCAGTAAAGGAAGAAAACAGAATTTAATTTTTACATCTTAGATCCCACATTAAAGCAAATTTATGGTGAAAAAAGCACTTGTAATTTTTTGATATAAAGAAAAACTACACATGTAGACCTGATAGAAATGAGAAAAACAATTAAAGAGCTAAAATGCTTACTGTTGTGGGGCAAATCATCAGGTGTGCTATATGAATGTGCTAAGTACTTTCTAATGAGTTAATCTCAAATAACATCCTGGTGAAGTTGAAAAGTGTTTTTGATATGTATGAATAAACATTTAAGAATCATTGCAGAAGCTAAAACAGTTCTTCAAAATCCATTCTTGCAGACTTGGTTGAATACACAGATGAACACACATAATCACATACACACTAAATTAGTCACACAATTAATTTTTGGCCTGAAGCATACCACTAACCAACAATAATTTTATTACCAAGATTTAAATCAAACAAACAAGCAGCAAAAACAACAACAATAGAAGACAAAGGAAGATTAAATTACTCTAGAAACTAAATTAAATAATGCTATTGAATAGTGTAGTAAGTGAATATCAACTGCAGAATGTTAAAGCACTGACATCATCTCTGAATCATGAATTGCTATGAACATTCACATCTGTTATGTAAAGCTATTAAGTGACCTCTGAAGCATGGTCCAGATCTATTATTCTATACATCTAGAATTGGACAGGATTTAGCTAAGTCAAGTCCTGTTTCTGACTTAATCTATTTAACCTAAAATTGTCTCAAGCTTTATAGTTTACATGGTCACCAAAAACCAAAAGTGCTAGAATACAGAAATTTAATGAAAATAATGCAAGCATGAGTCAGAACGAAATAGAAAAAATTTGTATTCTCACAATTTGCTCTTTCATGATTAAATAGTTTTATTATTATTATGGGACAGTATAGGATTGTTAAAATATATATACTTGTGGAAATGCAAATAAAGAAGGCCAATTATTGCATAAAAGTAAGATAAACCAATACTAATGATATAAAAAAAATACAAAACAAAACAACAAAGAACTGAATCCTGATTAGAAGTTGAATGGTTTGGGTAGACTAGTTGTTCAAGTTATTTCTAGAAGAGAAATAGGTATATAATAAATCACCAAGAAGTTTTACAGGTAATCCTTTTAAATACATATTTGAAATTGAGCCCCTAGAATCTATAATTTTACATGACATTTGTGAATTCACCTTTTTATTCTCTTGCTCCATTATTCTGTTCTACAAAGCAACACCACAATAATAAAAAATAAAATCAGTTTACATGACTCTCCAAAGGCTTCCAGTGCTATAGTTGCCATTAATTTACTTTTTAGCACTTCAGCTTGATCCTCCAGTTTTCCATTTTTGTCATAGAAATGATTACTGGAGAATTGGCTGAAGAGGTCTGGCTTGACAGATTAAATGACCACTCTCCATACACTTTAAATGTATGTTTCTGACTTAATTTATTTAACCTAAAATTGTCTCAAATCTTTATAGTTTACATGGTCACCATAAACTAAAAGTGCTAGAATACAGAAACTTAATGAAAATAATGCAAGCATGAGTCAGAACGAAATAGAAAAAATTTGTATTCTGACCACGCTCCGTGCCAAATAAGTAACATGGTCTATGCAAAAAAAAAAAAAAAAAAAAAAAAAAAAAATTCAATTCAAAAATTAATGGTCTTAACTTTGTAAAAACCAAGTGAATGAAGTAAATTTCAATGACTTTCAATATTAATTTTTTTATTACCTGGCCTCTATATTCCACTTACAAAAGTACACTATAATCAATAAATCTAACATTTGATCTAGAATATCCTAAATGGAATAATATAAAGTATACTTTTTATAAACATTCAGAAATGGAGATTATTGTGCTTTTA
Organism: Marmota flaviventris; assembly: GCF_047511675.1. Lineage (NCBI taxonomy): Eukaryota > Metazoa > Chordata > Mammalia > Rodentia > Sciuridae > Marmota > Marmota flaviventris. The sequence continues at coordinate 108,544,909 of NC_092501.1, read as the reverse complement.
AGCACAATTCATCTGACTAGACCACACAATGGGGAGAGATAACTCATCTATGATGCAAAGGCACTCAGGCCACAGGCTCCTGGGAGAACACGACAGGACTGAATGGAACTTCATATGAGGGGTTGACACCTCAGACTGGATTACATTCATGCTCAGTAGCTGCAAAGGGACAGCAAGTGAGGAGTCTCTAAGGATAATAACTTTGAAATACCTTTCAACCCTTCATCTAGCTTCTTCCTCTAGCAAAGGTTAAAAGTGAGTTTGACACCTTGTTCTATTGCCTGCACTTACCCTCAGGTAATAAAAGAGACAATGAAATATAATAATGGGTCCCTGTGCTCTGTGGCACCGTATAACATCTATTACACATCTCCAGAAGTTCAAACACACTCCTCCTAGTGATTTTAAATCACTGAACTATATTTAAAAGAAAATAAAAGAAAACATTAGAGTAGATATGTCACTAAGTCTGTGTGTTTTTACCCTTGCCTCTGAAGTGGTTGACATCTTCCTTAACACTCCTTTGCAGTCTGTGATGAACCTGATGTTGCTTAAGTTTTTAATGCATTTTAGGCCAGCTGACCTATAGCATATTCATTAAATAGATTCCTCTTCTATTGACTTTTTTATGGCTATATCATTCATTTAAAAATATCTAAACATAGCAGTAAAATAATAATAAGCTAATTACTGAGTGGTCAGTATGTACTAGGGATTATGCAATCGTTTTATATGGATTATTTAGATTTTTTTTTCTAAAGAAGCAAAAGCACTTGGAAAACACAAAATAGCAAACTCTTACACACATAAAATACAACCTACTAACATACAGGAAACATTCATATCTTAATCATTATCACGTCATTATTGTACAGACTACTGAAATGAGGAAATATTTCCATCATGAATCACTTTTACATAAGAACTGTGAATGCAAGAATACTGGAAACTGCATGAGTAAGTACAAAGAAGTAATCACTGCAATTTCTGTCTTACCTCAGCTTTGCCAAAATTTCTGCCAGAAAGACCTTTAATTGCTCTTCCTGAGACATTTTATAGTTCTTTTCTTTTTTTTTCCCTCCCTCTTCCACTTATCGTGTTCTATTATCAGCAAACACCGAGAATGTCATTGCTTGGTTGCTTGCAAATTGCTCTAAGCTCTTCATTCCTCCTCAACCTATTTAGTTGAGGTTGAACATCTGTACTTCAGGCTGTTCACAGGATATCTATGGAAAAGGCTTCTGAAGAAGCAGCACAAAGCACAGAGAGAGCCAAGTGAGAAAACTGCTGAGAAAGAAATGCAGTCACACAAAAATGGGTACATTTTTTTGAGAGTGCAGAGTGACTCGTGGATAGAATGTCTGGTTCACCCCTTAGAGTATCTACAGACACCTAGCCATGTCCATGAGGCCAGCAAAGCACTGCTGATCTGCAGAAAGCTGAACCATAGATGTCAAGAGTCTGTCAGCTCCCAGAGCAGTGCTGTTTCTCTCCCCTGTCTCCTGCCACTTTTACCCAGCAATGGAAGTTTCTTACATAAAACAAAATAGCAAACTCTGATTTCTATATTTTCATTCATGACTTCAGAAAGAAAGTCTTCAAGGGCAACATGATTATAAACAAGAACCTGTATTCCAAAAACTGCATGTGTAATATGTACTACAATTTAAACATCATTCATGGAATCAGCCTATGTACATCTAGAAGAAAGGAAGTTGAGGGAAAGTATTTTGTGCATGAATAACAAAATTGATAAAATTTTGTATTTCAGATTTTCTCTAAGATCCAATGTAATCCAGTCATTAACAGGATTTCTTTTTAAAAATTCAAAAGTAGATTGCTTAGCTGACAATTAAGTGGGATATAAATTCTTCACCCATTTGCGTTTGTGTGTATCTGTATACTTATTTTTATGTGTATCCATAAAACTGAAAAATGTACCAATGTAGAGGAGTGCAATTTAAATAATGGTAACATTTTTTGTTTGTCTTTTTATGTTAATGTACAAACACCAACAAGTATTTCTCTGTGTGTCACTGCATGAGCATTTAGCTTCAGAGTGATTTTAAAATCTAGATTTATAATATCTTTAATTATGACATAAGTTTACTTTTGCAATAAACATTAATGAATAACATAGAAAGCAAAAACAAAAAGAATAAAAACAACAAATGGTAACTAGCACTGTTAAATAGAGTACCAATGTTGCTATGGGATGCAATGGAATTTCTCAATGGAATCATTCCTCCATAGAATATTAATGCTGTTAAATAATTGAAGATTTCTAAATCTTCACAATGTATCAAGCACAATACTCAGTCTTTGTGAAAATGTTTCTTTCTATAGTAGCCATAGTATAAATGTAAATTTTAGTAAGCTCTCTTTATCATAAAGATGCAGAAAGCTCTTTTCAACAGTTATTTTCCTACACTAAAAGATCAGAAAATTGTATGTCCTTCAAAGCTTCAGCTACAATGCATTAAATGAGGGGGATGTAAGGGAATTTGTACAGTGTGATAGTGAAACTGTTAGAATCGGAACTTAGGTCTTTGATTCTTAACAGATTATGAATAAAATATTCAAAGACTTTGTATTCATGCAATACAAGAGCTCCTTTATTAGTGCCTTTGTGATCTTGCACTCATGACCTCTTTCTGAGCCTCAATGATTTTCATCTGTCAAATGGGCAAATTAGAGCTAAAATGCACAGCACATTCTAAACTTGAAATTACACATCAAAATACAAAACACTGATATTTAAAAATATTTTTGTTGCCAAAATAGTTTTCAAATACATGTAAAATAAGAAATGTCAAAAGGATTTCTAAAAGATGAAAACACTTCCAATAGAAAAAAAAAATGTGTTGAACACCCAAATTATTATCTTTATTTATCCTTTATACTTCCTAAAATGAGCAAAATATATCCATTTTTCATTTCCTGGTGTTACTAACCAGGCATGAGAAAGAGATTATAATAAAAAATTTTTAGTAATCTAAAAGTTTGAGACATTCTGAAAAGAGAGGTATTGATTAGATATGGACTACTAGATGTAAAGCATACTATAAATCCATTGAACTACTGAAATAAAAATTGCAGATAAAAGTGATAAAATGAAAATACAGAGATTAGCAAATAAATGAATTTAAATTGTAATCATAGTGACAAAAAAGCTAATTTACAAATGAAAATTTTGAAAGAAAATATCATTTTATTTCTATCTCTCAACACATGCAAAAATAAATTCCCTACAGAGTAAGGCAATAACATAATAATAATTATTAAAATGCATATATAAATATATAGGTAAATATTTTCCAAATATTTTTCTATTTTCTAAAAATAATTTTTCTAATATTTATCTAACACTTTTCTAAGAATTATAGCAAAAGAAACAAGAATAGCTGAAAAGAAATAGTTCTACTACAAATGTTTTTGAATGTTAATAACAATTAAAAATTTTAAATAAATAACTAGCGTAAATGTCACATATATGATCAAATGTTATACATATAATATATTGAGATATTTAAAGCTCAATCAGAATACAAAAATACTACTAGAAAATGGATTAAAAAATGTATAAATATCTGCAAATTTAAAATATGAAATACCAACACATCGGTGAAAATGATTAGTGAATTCTTGCTTGTTGTGAGATTAAATCAGTGTGACTGAAGGAGAATGTATTGGTATTATTTGAAAAGCTTCAAGATCTTTCTGTCTTATGATTCAACAATTATACTTTCAACTATTAATAAGTAACACAGAGATGCCCACACCAATGTATAAATCATGTAAGATTACAAAAAGCTGACAATTTAAATATGTAGTATTAGAAGATTATAAAAATAATTAAAATCTTGTAAATGACATTAGCAATTAATATAAATTTTCTTCAAAAGTACAAGGGCAAAGGCTTTCTATTCTTTTTTCCTGTTCTTCCTTTTCCCAATCTTCCCACTATATTGCTTATATACTATGGAAAATTGTTACAAGTTACCTTGATACAAATTGTGATGATGAACCATGGACAATATGGGATACTTTAGCTCACAGGAGAATACACAGGAATGGTGGAATGCAGAGGGCCTCAATGCCCTCTAAGGAAATTCTATCACTGACATGGCAGTGGGGAGCCATTGATGCTCTCCAAGCAGGGAATTCACATAGTCAATTTGGTGGCTAAGTGCAGGGCTAAGTGAAAAACAGCTTTGCATCTAACAGCAGAGAGGCCAATTGCCATCAAATTACAGTAGTAATGTAGAGGTTAGAATTTAGTGGTCTTAACAATGTAACATCAGAAATTTCTAGATAATAGGACCACGTTTAACTAATAAATATATATTCAAAGTAAGGGCTTGCTGTTAACTGCCATATGCTGCAGCCACATTCTAAGCTCTGTCTTCCCCTGTCTGCATGTCTTCAAAAGGATGGGCATGAAGTTCATGTGGTTCATGTGAGGAACCAACCTATAGCATCACTTTTGCAATCTGGGCTCTGGTGTTTTAAAGCTTATCCTGTTGGTTTCAGGCTACATTTAATAGTAAGGATAGCAAGAAATGTGGATATCTGTTATTTCTAGCCAGTGAGTCTAGCCACTAAACAGTTGGAAACACAAGTATTTCACATTTCTATAAAAAATATAAATACTCATGTACTTTTAAAGCACCCTTAGACGTTCAGAGCACTGTCAGACTAGCTGAGTCAACTTTGATGTTCTGTATTCCTCTAGAGTCATCTTCTTTAACAATTATATACAATTTAGGTTTTGACATGTGATTATAAATGTTTCAAATTTTATAACACAATACTTTACAAATGAACCCTTTAATTAACTAAACATATAAATCATATCTGGTCAAAAATGACTTTTTATTCACTTATTTATTTTATTTTTTGTGGTACTGGTGATTGAAACTGTAGCACTGATTTAACTCTTCAGTCCTTCTGATTAGTAATTGTGAAGCAGGGTCTCACTAAATTGCCTAGGCTGTCCTTGAACTTGTGATCCTCCTGACTCAGTTACCTGAATAGCTAGGATTATAAGTATGAACTACTATACCTTGAGATATGGTTTTAATCTTTATGTAATCCCCAAATTCTCCAATAAAATTCTCAGACTCACTTTTAAATGAGTTCCACTTCACTGGCATAAAAACCATCTCCTCTTCCCTAATTGTTTATATATATATATATATATATATATATATATATATATATATATATATATTTTTTTTTTTTTTTTTTTTTTTTCCTTTACAAAATCTTTTTATCTTTGAACACAAATTTTCTCTCTCTTTGTAACACTGCTACTCTATAATCATATATCTTGTCACTAATACTCTTTTAAAATTGAAACTCCTTGGCCTTGAAGTTTCTGTTTCATTCACTATGTGGTGTACATTTTTATATTTGGATGACAACTAGATTTGGAAAGATGATACGAAATTGCTTATACTATTTGGCAAAAGATAAAACATACAGGGGATTGTAATTTTTTTTTTGGGGGGGGTAAAATAAAATTAAGTAAAATGGATAAATTTAAAAGGTTAAATTAATGTAATACTATTGAGCAAAGGAATTCTAATCTTTGGGAATAAGTAAGCAGAAGCAGAACATTTTATTTTAGCCCATAAAATATCATACTCTTTGGCTACATGTTTGAGAACCATATTCAAGATTACTGGAAAAGAATGCATCATTGACAGGAAAGTCCTGTAATAAATAATTCTAGCCACAAATTTTCTGTGAACCCAGAAACAAAATGAGCACAAGGAGTTGTAAAACTTGCCTATTTGTGAAATAAATTTATACTTTTTAAAATTTCGGTTTTAAAAGAAGATATTATTTTTTGAAGATTTTTTGATGATGCACATTTGGTATAAGGGTATGAGTGAGAGCTGGAATGACACAGCTTCTTTTCAAAGTGAGTGATAAAAATGCAATTTTCCTTTTCCTTTTCTTTATTTCTTTTTTTAAATGCATCTTTGTATTTTTCTTTTTGTCTATTAAATTTACACATATCTAAAGAATAATGTTTATTAACCTGCAAAGGTAATAGTTTGACAATTGCTTAAAGGTATTAGTTTATCAGATACATAATATTTAATGATCTACATCATTGAAACTAATAATCTCAGAAATTATATATCTATATGTATATCTATATCTATCTATCTATCTATCTACCTATCTATATGCTTATATATGTTAACTTGTGGTTCAGGAGACTTTATCTTAAAATATACTGCATATATATGTTTATGTCTATCTATCTGTGCTTATACCTACATTTTAGTTTGTGGTATGGGCAAATAAGTTTTTATGGGATTCTGAGTTGGATACAAATTTGGTCAGTACTCATCCATTCACTAAGACAGTGATATCATGGACCAAGTCATTCAACTTTTCAAATCTTTACATGAGAAAATTGTAGATATTGCTGTTAGAATTAAGGGAGATTAAGTATGTAAAGTGCATCCTCTGTGGAAGGCAGTTGCTAACTGTACCCAATCTCATTTCAGAGCAATTGTAAGAATTATGCTGGATATTTTATAAAAGGCTCTCAGGTTTCTGCTTTTTACATTTGCTGTTTATTAATCTATCCATTTATCCAACATAGATATGTTAAATACCTGTCATATGCTAGATGTATATAAGTGTTTGATGTTAAAAGAGAAACTGTTCTATATAAAATACAAGAAAATATAAGATATTCAAGGTTATCTTAAAGCATTAATTTAAATTCAGACTTGTTCTGTATTTAATTTAATAAAGGATTATATCATCCTAAAGTGAGATGCAGAAGGTGAATCGTCAATTCTGAGTTCATCTTTTATCATGGAAGTTAATTTGGCCACACTGAAATGCTAATTTTGGTATGGTGTACTTAGAGAAGTGCAGTTCTGATTCAGGACGCCATTTCATTTAAAATAATTAAAATAACTAAATGGTACACACAGATCATTAGCTGGTAACTTGATAGCACAGCTATATGGAACTGAAGATTATGCATAATAAGCAATACATGATGTTTTCAATCATAACAGTTAATGAGAATAAGGCAGATGCAGTAAAAAGGCTACCCATGCCAAAATGATAAACAACTTGTTATGTCATTTTCAAAATAGAAAATACTACCTAAGGAAAATTAAGGAGCCACTTTTAGAGAAGAAACTAATCTCCATTTGCACCATTAGTTTTCTATAGTATATAGCCCAATCCAAATATTTATTACAAAAATAAATAATAAGCTACAAGAATATAGCAGAAACTGATTAAATTTGCACACTGAATATAAAAATCAACATTCTTAAATCACACAAATCCACTATTTTAATAAAATTGTGTATCATATTAAAAAACTGGGGGGTAGGGCAAGTTGCATATCTGAATAAATTTGAATAGCATACATTAAATTTCTTCCAATAATGCATTTTTGAGTAAATAGGCATGATTTTTCATATTAATGATGTCATAAAAATAATATTACAGTATGAAACCACAGAGCAAACCATAATTAGGCCACCAAAACATTTTACCATGATTTCAGCACTTGGACTCAGGCCCATGATTGCCAAGTCACAGTCACCTATTTTGATTAAAATCATGTGGTCTATGTTAGAAAATATTAATGTAAAATATAAGCAGACCAAAAATGTATGTGTACATTTTATAAAGTTTTTTTTCAATAGGACTTAACTGAAAATTCTCACAGATATGAATGTATAAAATTGGTAATGAAAGAGAGAGATAAGGAGAGAGAAAAAGAGAGAGAGAGGGAAGGTGAGATGGATTAATCATTTCGCACAAGAAAAAAAAAAAGGAACTTTAATTGATTGAACTTGGGTTTTTCTCCCTCTATCCTTCTTTTTTCCTCTGCTTTAGGCTCATAACCTAACATTATTTTACCAGCTATGATCTTGATTTATTTTAAAGTTCTATATTGCCAATGAGATATAGGTAATTTTGTGTTATGAAAATGATCAAATTCATTTTCCTAAGTAAGCCAGTAATGTAGCCTAACCACATAGTTTGGCATATTTCATTTTTCAAATGCATCTGCTGTCAATTGGTATACTTATAGACGAAGACCAAGTCTGGACATCTTTCCTAATTCATAAGCACACATAAACCTTCACTACTGATTTTTTAAAAGGTTTTTCTAAAAATTGTGTCTAATGCTTTCTAATCTGTAATCAATATTTATGCTAACCTTTTAAATAAATGTCTCTAGAAAATCCTAATATTTAGCATCTTAATGACAAAATAATTTCTTTTAAAAAAATGTCTCCATTAGGTTAAATTGGCTTTAAAGCACTTTTTGAAATAGTAGAATATTTTATTTTAAATCAGAATAGTTCTTTGAGCTAATGAAAATAACTGACTTGATATTTATTATATTTCTTTATTTGGTTTGGGACAAGCTCTTTTGCATCTTGAAGCTTTGAATTTTTAAATTTATGAGATTAAAAAAGTCAAAACATTTGTGATGAATCTCTGGTAAAAGGACAATATGCCTTTTGAAGTGCATTATATAATATCATTATATTTAACTATAAAACATGAGCACTTTTTACATATATAACCCTTATTGTAATACTATATTTTCATAATATTTTAAATAAGTAGATGGGCCCTTGATATGACTTGACCATTTAGCTGAGAAGGCTTTATACATACATGAAATAATTCAATAACAAATAATTGATAAAGCAATATCTATGTGAATATTTTGTCATAAAAATATGGCTTTAAGCTCACCCTGTTGAAATCGGTATGCAAGAGTGTTCATTTATAGAAATTTTAAAGTAGGAACATAAACGTTTTAAAGTCATAGAGCATGTTGTTGTGCAGATGATAAACCAGGTGGGCCTCTGAAGTGTAAGCCAGTAATGACACACTTCGACAAGGTAAACAGAATAATTATTTCCAAAAACACTCTGTGAGCATATGACCATACTCTCTTAATTTTTTGAGAGGAGCACAGCTCCATGAACATAAAATAATTACTTTATTTTCTCTGAGAATTTAAAGTCAAATATAAATACCTGACTATATTTAGTTTATAATGTCTTTAAAAAAGCAATTCTTAAAAAAAGTGACATTATAGAAAAGAAACAACTACATAAAAGATCTATGTGTCATTCTATGTATGGTTCTTAGGACTGAAAATTACTGAGGGCATCCTATGTACCAGGCATTATATACACAATATTTGCAATATTACAATAATGCAAGGTTGGTGTGATTCTTATTTTTCAAATAAAGAAAGAGAAGTTCAATGAATCTAAGTAACAGACTTGTCTAGGAAATGGCTACTAGGCTCATGACTATTTTTACATATTAAGTATCATTAAAGTTCACAGGTTTATAATTCATATGGTTTAGATATGAGTTGTACCCCTAAAAGCTCATGTATTGAGAAAATTCAATTAATCCCCTGATAGGAATTAACTGAGAAGTAACTGAAGGCAGGTAGGGTGTGGCTGAAGGAGGTAGGTCATTGGGGGCATGCCTTTGAGGTATATATTTTGTATTTGGCAAGTGAAGCCTCTGTCTCCTCTTTCTGGTGCACTGCCCTAAACCACTTTCTTCCACTGCACTCTTCTGCCATGATGTTCTGCCTTACCTAAGGCCCTGCAGCCATCTGTAGACTGCAAACTATAAAAGAAATTTTGAGAAATAAACTTTTCCTTCTCTAAAATTATTCTTGTCAGTTCCTTTGATCACAGAAGCAAAAAAAAAGTGACTAAAATAAAAGTCTCATTTGCCAAAACGCTACCAAATCCAATGCCTTCTGCATCTTTAGCATTTAGAACTCAGAGACTACTGGATGCTTATTGGTTGACTGATGGTCAGGACAAATGTGTAGGTAGCATTGACTAACTCTTATGCTCCCTTCACCAAATTGCATACAATTTTTTAAAATGACTTCTTAGGGGCTGGGGATGTGGCTCAAGCGGTAGCACGCTCGCCTGGCATGCGTGCGGCCCGGGTTCGATCCTCAGCACCACATACAAACAAAGATGTGGTGCCTGACGAAAACTAAAAAATAAATAAATAAATATTAAAAAATTCTCTCTCTCTCTCTCTCTCTCTCTCTCTCTCTCTCTCTCTCTGTCTGTCTGTCTCTCACTCTCTCTTTTAAAAAAAATAAATAAAATGACTTCTTAGTATAATATTTCTTTAACCAAAGTGAATTCTAATTCTCTCTCCCCCTGCCTCTGTCTCCCTCTTTATATACACAATTATATAATACACTGTATGCTTACATATAACATATGTATTTATTTATATAATTTCAAGTCACTTTTCGTAAAGTATGCATAACAGGTCAAAGTAAGTGCATAAAACTGAGATATAAAATAAGAGAAGTAATGATTTTGGTAGCATGTGTTATTAAGATAAAGTCATTATCATTCTGCTGTAGTAATACATTTTCTACGTTACTCTTTTAGACAAGTGGTCTTTGCAGGCTACAGAAAACTTACTCAAACAAAAAAGCAAACATTTTTTTTTTCAGGGTAGATGAATGAGAGGGCAAAAAAAACCCAAAAGCATGGAGAGGGAACTTAGGCTGTTCTTTGAGTATATGGTCTAATGCAAGCTCCAAATAAAAAACACCAATCAAGTAATTATACGTGATTAAAAAAAGTTACTAAGTCCTTAACATGCTACCAAAGAGGTAGTTTTTAAAAGTAAGCTGGGAGAAATTTAAAATTCACTGTTACATTATATATTTTTAATTACCCATTGTAAAATTAACAAGATTATTTTTTATCACTCATTCTTCTAGAGGCATAAATTTAAAACTATTTCAGTGAAGGCAGGCTAAAAAATTGAAAATTAGCATGTTAAGTCTCATTTCTGAGTGGCATCCATACAACCAATGAAAGAGAAGACAAAATGTAATAGTCATAAAAAATATGAATTACATGCAAATTACTCCTTTTCATATTAGTTTATCCTCCCGTGCCTCCATTGTCATTTATTTATGAAAAATTCATCATTTTACATAATTGATGGCATTATTATCCCAGAATGGAAACAAATTTCAGGAAATTCACATGTCCTGTTAGATGTGTTTAGTTTATCCAACCATAGTTGTCTCATGCCACTGTCCTCACCTTATCAGTAAGCACATTAGTTTTGTACTCATTTTTCACAGTGCAATTTTGCATCAGAATAATGGCACTTAGATTAAACCTGCATCATTGTCTACCTTTAACTTGCAACAAACTTAATAGAGCTAGGCTCCAACTTTCACATGTGCCCTTCTCAGTACTCCTAACAATGCCCTGGACACAAGATATATGGATACCATTCCACCATCATCATCATCATTATCATCATCATCATTTTATTTCTAGTATTAAACTTATTCTGAGTACTTATTCTGTGTCAGGCAGGGTGGTTAATGCTTGAGAGTATTTGCCTTCAGAGCACCATTGTCATTCAGTTAGTGAGGAAACACTTTGGCCAAAGACACATTGCTACTGTGAGGAAGATTCATATGTAAACCTGTGTTATATGTGAACCCATGTGCTGCTGCTCTAATCCACAGTAGGTGCAGCCTCATGTAACTCCCTGTGTGCCATGTTCTCTCTCAGCCTCTGCATCTCCACTCCTCCCAGGAAGAGTTTTGCATTTTCCCTGGATCTTCCATGCCTACTACAGTAACTAATTAAGGTTTTATTGAGAATTAAAAGAAGGAGTGAAGCCATGAGTTTTCCAAACTTGAAAAAAAAAAAAAACAGAAAACTGTGTAACACACTTTTTAATCATTTGATTAAAATGTAAAATATGTTTAAGGCCTCATTAAGATAATGTCATTTATCTGTGTGTGCCTCCTTTTCCTTGTGTTTTGAGCCCAATTCCACTACAACATTTAATATTTAAGATAAAATTATTTCATTGGCTTTCATGTGATTATCATTTCCTATTCTTAGACTTTAGTTCCTTATTAGTATTTTGCCTCTGGTTGAAACTTTATTGGAATTAATTTTGGATTCATAATATAATACTGAGTAAAAGCATAGCACCCAGATGTAGTGAAGTAGATCAAAGCAGCCTGCAATCTTAATTAGGTAAATATGACTTTATCCAAGCAAAAAATCACATAAAATATTTATGACTATGATTCTTTTACATTTGTCTCTAGAAAAGGCAAAGGGACATGTGTTATATACTCCTAATTCAGGTGATTTCCAATATTCCGTACTTTATAACTTCAACTACAACAGTGTCAGCTATAAGTAATGTTCCTCAAAAAAACTATCAGTCATATATATGCTCTCCACCTCCACTATTAGAAATGTTTACTTTTGTTCCATGTGATACCAAATGGTTCATGTACTATCAAACCATGTTTTCTTCTGATACAGTAACTTAAAACTTTGCCCATTGAACATCTGAGTTGCATGAGGAAATGCAATCAGCAAGGTAGGCAATAACCCTCTTGTTTTAATAGATAGAGATAATTGAAAGTTAAGGTATTCAGTTTGGTACATCACAAAAAAAATAATGCTTTCTTCAATGTAACCCAGGTTCTATTTATTTATTTATAAAATTAGAGAACACAACATAATTTCATCATAACTCAGCAGAAAGTTCTAGTTCACTCATTGTGAAAACAGAACAATTGGTTAGTTCAGTATAAAAACAAAGGTAGGTGAAACTGTGTATTGTCATCAATGTTGTAATTTATTATTCCATGGACTATGGTAAAATTTTATTTACATTAAATAAAAGCATATTTCATTTGATGCAAATTATTTTCTACAGTAGAAATATATTTTCTAAAGTAGAAATTTCGCAGCATCTGGCAGTTATATAATTTTACCTGCACTCATACTTTGTTGAAGAAATTAAAGGAAAGTAATGAAACAAATAAAGAAAAGCAGAAAAACATTTTTGTAAACATGTCTAAAGTAATATATTGCACAGTTACTCTCTAGGACAAGATATTAATAAATACAAATTATCTAAAAAAACTTAACTATGCTTAAGAAGTGTTCAAAATTAACTCCAGAACTAAGCAACACTCCCTTTCTGTGCATTTGGACTTTGTAAAATGAAAGTCTTTAAAAGGTAAGGGAAGAAAAAAAGAAAAAGTCAATATATGTGTCCATGTGTTAGAAAATTTTGTGCTAGATAGAAACTCAGGGAGAAAAAATGTCTGGATTTTTTTTTTACTTTATATTTGGTAAGACTTGTGTTTTGTAGATATTTCCTTATAAGTTTGAGTACACTTTATATTTTAAAAAATTGTGAAAGACTTTAATTTTGATTGATGCCCTGACGCTCACCAATCTGGTTTATCTTTTTGTTATTTCATTGCCTTTCTTTAAAATTTTGTTCATTTTATTTTGATTTTTGTTACAGCTTTGTACAGATAGAACATGAATAATAGAAAAAAAAAATACTTGGCATGGGTTAATTTTGGCTGGTTTGGACTAACCACATGCTAATCTCCATAGCTACTTACCCAGTGCTATAGAATCTTTTAAACATAGTAAACAATATTTTGTAACTATGAGTCTACAAGTTGTTTTTAAGTAGAACTTCTTATAATGTTAGCATTATTTAGTAATTCAAATTAGATTTATGATTTGTATCTGGATTTGATAAAGCCTGGGGTGCATTTTCAAAGATGAATGTTGGTCACATAACTAGGAAATACCTACATGAAAAGTAAAGCTCTCACCTGAGCTTGGGTCTTCTGGTAGAGAGGCTTTGCCTATGTGTTGGTGTTGGAGTCCTGGAGACCATGTATGTCCTGTGCAAGCCACCTGAGAGTGGGTGAACAAAATAGCCTGTCCTCATGTCTCTAGATACTTTCCAATGCAATTCCTTCTTTGCTCCTGTTCTGTATTTTTATTTATTTTTTCCTGAAGCAAAGGTGTCCCATGAGAATAAAGAAGTTTTTGTCTTTTCAGCAACTGAACACTTAAGATGATTAATTTTTATTTAGTACAGTTACTACTACCAATAATTTCTATTACTAAAAATGGAAATTTTTTCCAGTGGAATGCAATTGTTTGTACCCCTCTATATACTGCCTTGTTTTGATGTTTCTGCATCTGTTGTTAATTTATTTCAGCATTCCTTATTTGACTTGAATGTGTAGTATTTTGGGATCTCCTTTGGATCAGATGCAATAGTTTACTGAATTCATCATGAATTAATAAATAAAATATTTGGCATGTTTTCATTTCATATTTAGATAAGAACAATAATATCTACTTTTTCAAATTTTATCACTTACCAACTTAAATAAGCAGTGACAACATTAGGACCAAAGGCACTAGTCAGACTCTCTGGTTTTGAAACCAGAGTCTGCCATCAGCTATGTGATCCTGGCTATATTATTTAAATTCTCCAAGTATCCATTTCATTAGCTGAAGGGGTTGGGAGGGGGATTATTTCATAATACAACTTTCTCATATTTTTAAAATGAATAAGATTTTGTTTCCTCTAAACATAATGGCAATACTATGAGCTCCTATCTCGTGTGCTCTTGAGAAGAGTAAGTCCTGACAACATTTGATACAACTCCTGAAAATAAGCTAGTGATTATCCCACGTTCTTCTACCTATTTAATCAAGAAGGAAAAAATTTAAAAGGTCAGTTGCAAAATAATTATATAATTATTATTAATTATGTTCCCCAAATAGTTTAATTATTGTTGAATTCAACTTGTTTAAAAAAAAAAAAAAGAAATCTTGGGAATGAGGTTTAAGTCCACTAACTTCTATACTCCAGAACAAATGGGTGAGCAGTCACTGATTATTTTCTCTCTGAGGTCAACTTATTGAAATAAGGCTATCAATATTGATAAAATCCAACCGATTATCCCTTTGTTCTATAGGTAATAAACACACAATAAGATCCTGTTGCAATCATTATGTTCAGGGTGGGGAATCTAAGAGGTTAATTCAAAATTCTATGCTCTGTTGAACCCAATATACATACTTTCCCCAAAGCAACAACAAATGTACCTCAGAAATGCAATCAAGGAGTCAAACCCATTCTAGCAAACTTATTGTGCCAACCCATTATTAATGTTGCCTCTCAGGGAATTTCCATTTTCACATGAGCTAGGCCAAATTTTATTCACAAGTTTATATTATCATACTTTTGTAGTATCCATTTTAAAAAGAAAGAAATATAGTCGAAGAAGATGAGCTTTAAGGATATATTCTTAGAACAGAGCCAATTTAAAAAAAGAAAAGAAAAATAAGTGTCTTGACAAATTTGTAAAGAATTTATAATACTGACACTAATTGGTGGCAAATTTGACGGGATATATATAAGTGAGTTGTCTCTGGTAAGGAGCAAATCTGTAGATCCATTTTTCTGTACTCCTTTCCATGCCAATCACTGAAAATGCTGGTGAACGGGCCCAGCTGAATTGAACCATTGAAGGCGAGAGTACGGAATTAATTGTGTTCTCTTGCATCTTTTCCTACTGCCAAAGAAAAGCACTATTTTCCTCTTTCCCTTTCAGTCTTGAGGATCTCTGCCAACTTCATTGAGAAAGTCAAACTGCATATTCAAGTGGAAGTACGAAGAGAGTTCACATCCAGCATCGCTCTAGGGGAGGGATTGTGGTGAGTTCTATACATAGGCATCACTAAGCATCATATTTTAAGTATGTTTTGAGAAAGGCTTAATGGAAAATGGGAAACACGAAAGTTAGATAAAGAAAAGAAAAACAGTAAAGTACAAATTTATAGCCAGAATAAAAGTTACACTGAATGCTATTTATAATGTTGTCTATGTATACATGCTACAAAATTGCACTGTTAAATGCATCAAGGGTTCTGAACCACAGAGAGCAATTTTATCTGAAGTAATAATATAAATGTCCACTTTCACAGATGAATGGATGCATTGGAATTTTTTTAAAGCACTTTCCTTAATGTGACCTAATTAAGGGTGTAAATTAAAAAGGATTTTGGATCATAAAAATGTCAGAATTCAAATATAACTTATTTGAGGACTTTAAAATAATCCATGTTAAATTCAAGAACTGTTCAGTGATTTCCCCTCCAAAAAAATATGTGTTAGTATAATTCCCATGAGGAATGTGGTAAGGTGACTGGATGGTCAGGGTTAGAATACATAAAATTTTAAGAAAAGTATAATATCATTCCATAAATGAAAAATGATGTTAAGTTTTCAACACTGAGATAGTCTGAACTCAATAAAATTTTGCAGCCTAACTGGCAGTTAACAGTTCCCATGGTCAATGTTAAATCAATTTAAGGTAAGAAAATAGCTACTTTTTCTTTAAAAACAAAAGACCATATGCTGCAGAAAAGTTTTCAGTGAAGAATGGATACAGAAATACACCTATCCAAGTCAACAGAAAAATGTTATATTCATTAGGTTAAATGTTTCCCTTGCTTCTGGCAGTTGTAACAAGACTTGAGAGAAATAGCTTGTACTTTTATTCACTGTTCTCCTTTGATTTCATTTTCTTATACTTCCTGAAACAAGGACAATGTTTTTAAAAATTTTTCTTTTTATTTTGTTTTGCAGAACTCTGGACAGTTAACCAGAGTTACAGAAAACTCTAAAAAACATTGGATATGTATACTAAAAACTGTGAAATTCAAAAGCTAACTGTTTTATTTGGTAATAAATTCAATGGTATGGCGTAATTGCCATATGGCACAATGGATTTTGTTTGTCTGTGCTTCATTAAAGTGAGCTCCCAGCTTTTCTTTGTGTAAGATATATTATAATCGTGACTTCCTGCAAGCCAAGCAAGGTGAAATGCACACATCCACCTTTAAATTAACTTTCCAAGTGGCCCATAGCTTTTTGCAAAGCAAAGCCAGCGTATGATAGTATTCAATTGGAGATTGGCCTGAACTCAGGATCAAAATTTAATCAAGTTCCTAAATATTTATGTCTATGGCACTGCAGCACCTTCACACTACAACCTATTTATCCTAAATACCTTTTCCTAACAAGTAATTTTCTGGATGTCACCACAATTTACTAGGGTCAGCATCCAAATGTAAAACAAGTAACTTATTTAAATTAGTTTATTTGCTCAGGAAAAAAAAAAGCTATATGACCTGGCATGCATCATATGATTATTAATTTAGTTGTGCTTGGGATTTAAAACATCTTCTTTGTAGTAGCAGGTGGTTTATAACACTGAATTAAAGCACAAACTGTGTCAGATCATGTTTAGAATACATCATAAGAAGCAGAATGTCCTTTCAGCTAGGCTATAGATGGAAAAATAAGAGGCTTCTATCCTAAAACCTACTATGAGCCTCAAGTACTGCAAGGTTTAAAAGTTTGCTTTCTTTTTGGGGGGTGGGGGGGACATTTGGATGTTGATTTTGTTGTTTAGTATTATTGCTATTATTATCATCATCCTTTCATCAACTGGTTTGGAAATCCTGGATCTTAACCTATAATAAAATAGATGCCATATCTAGGTGTTTGCTATAAGCAGTCACCAATCAAAGCTTGTAACTGTTAAGATCAATACATCTTCCTCCTCCATCATGAAAATTATCAAAGCATTAGTATGTAAGAAAATTCTTTTATAATTTCATATCAACTGCACTACCTTTTAAGGGTTAAATATGGCCAGAAATGTGATGCACCCCTGTAATCCCAGCTATGCCCACAAGTTTGAGACCAGCCTCAGGAACTTAGTGAGCCTTTATCTCAAAATAAAAATAATGCAGCCCAGTGATAGAGTGCCCTTGAGTTCAATCCCCAGTACTAAAATAAATAAACAAAAAATATGATTACAAAATTTTGGATATTAAATTAGTGTATATATATATATATATGTATATATATACATATAGATAGATAGAGATATAGTCTGATTTAAGAGGTATAAGTACAAAACTTGCTATTCAACATCAAACTAGCACAGACAAAAGTTAAGGGTCAAGCAAGCCCTGGAAGGCTGTGTAGTCTGGAAGAATGGGTTACTTAGTCATGAAAATGGTGCAAAGTCTTTTTTTTCTTAAGGTTCCAGGAGTACCCCTTAAAACAAGGCATTTTTTGGGGGGCAAGTGATGAAATCTACCCTGAGAGGTAGAAACTCACATATTTGGGAAATACTTAAGTAATGATTTATATTGTTTTTTAAACAACTAGGATGTGGCATGCAGGAGTAAACCAGATAGACATTTTTAGGACCTCAAAGAATGGAACAAGAATGGTAAAGAAGATACTGGAGTAATGAGCAGGCTGGCCTAGGAACACTGGGTTTTAAGCACTTTAGTGGCATTTGTTTTACATAGCTAAATTTTCCATTGTTTGTTTATAGATTTTTTTCAGAGAAAGGTAAATAAAATGCTAGAAACAACAAATATATGTTCTTTTTTATCCAATTTTTATAACTTCATGTGTCACTTCTTTAATAATGTCATGCCATCCCTGAGAACAGAAAACAACTGAAGTGCTTGAAGATCTATAGACTTTCAATTTTTTTCCTCAAGCCAATTTATGTACATGTAGTATATGAGTTAAAAGCAAGTCTACTAAAGTATACTGCATAATGTATTCATGAATTAAGAGATGATATAAGGATTCATGTAAATGTCTTGAAGAAGGCTGACAGTGTATCTAAGGAAAGGAGTTTATATTTGCTTTATTGTTCTTGTCTTGGTCTTTATGCAATTCATAATCAAACACACAACAAATTGTTCTTTGCACACAGGACATCCCTGTGGGAGTGGGTACTGTCCTTACAGATGGGCATCCTTACTAGCCACATGGATACTCCCTGGAATTATATACAGTTAGAAAGGAGTGTATGTAGTTTTGCTTTTTTTTTTTTGCCACCAACAGCTTTGCATAGCTACCCAATCCTTCTTTCTTTGCTTCTTTTGTCCTCTCCTTTAATCTTTCTACCACTCAATCTTAAAGATATAGTTTAAAGTGTCACATTCTCTGTAATTATCTCTAACTCTTTCCCTTCACAACAAACTCAATTGCTCTCTTATTGCTGACATGGTCCTTTATGTATAGTTCAATCACATTGCCTCAATTTAGTCACAGAAACTCTTCATCCAACATGACCCAGATTAGGTCTCATTAATATTTGAATACTCAGTGTCACATGTTAGGTCCTCTTTAAATACTTGCTGAAATAAATTGATAGCACTTCTCCCCATTGATGTAATATTGTAAAGTTTTCAAATTATTTTTCATATATTAATGATGTAAAAATATAGATTTTGTAATAAATAGCCAGCATATGTTTAAAAACAGCTGCAAATATCTTATTTTTGAAGAAATCACTTGGACTACTCTAGAGGAAATTGGAATAGAGGCAGCATTTCTTCGATAAGGAACATTTAATTGTTAACAAAAATCTATGTATCAATCTCTTTACCAACTGCTGACTTTCTAGCATATACTCAGCAAGATTCAAAAGACATAAATTTATGATAAAGTTAGTCCTTGAACTTTATTTCAAAGTAAAGCAGTGAGACAGAAACAGACATAGCAAATAAATACATACAAAGTAAAATAATCTTCATCCTCAGGGTACTACATTATAAAACAATTTATTTTTCAAATTAGGAAATTGGTATAAAACATACAAATCATTGTATGTTATTAAGTTTTGCAAATATCCTTTATTTTGGCTATAAATGTAGTCTGGTTTATATATTCTCCTATTCTTGCTTCTTCTGGAAGCTCCAACTATTTGTCCCAAAAGCAGACAGTGAGCATGAGCTGTCATTTAAAACTGTTGAACCTGCAGGCCCCATGAGTTACTGTATTGCAATTGGGGAAATCTGTTCTGTGTTCTGCCAGAGAATTACAACATATTGCTGCCTGGAGCAATGTTAACTTTTAATGTCTTTGTTGTGGTATCTTAAGCTTTTTTTCCCCCAACATACAGAAAAATTATTTTTCCTTGCCCTTTCCCATATTCCTTTGTATCACACTTTTTCATCTTTACATATTATCAGCAATTTCAAGGGAATATCATTTATGTGTATACTTCCTTCAGAATTTTTGGTTAGAAACAGTACTTATATAATAGTAGTGAATAACAACTTTTTAATGCAAGATTATATGACTATTGCTGTCTTTATGAAAAAAAAAAACTCCATTATAAAGTGGAAAGCAGTCTTTTGATTGTTAGTACAAGAGATTCTGCACTATCTGGGTTGTGCAATTAAATAAGTGTATGCAATCTTACAGAAGTCATTAAACATTTTTGGCCCTCAATATCCTCAGCTATTTTGTTTGTTTCTTTTGTTCTGGTTTTCACCATGGTAAGATGAATTATGATAAATACACTCCAAAAACAAAGAAGAACATTCATGAAGTTTAAGATGGCCAAGTTGAATTTACTGACTAGGTCTTTATCTAAGGCCTATTATTTGGTGTACATTCCTGATAGTGATATTTTATTTTATTTTATTTTTCTTAATTGTGAATAACTAAATTATAACTGTGACAATTTCAACTGCAATAAAGGAAACCAGTGTCTGTATTAATAAATTCAGGCACTTAAATGTAATTACTAAACATTTTCCTCTTGTGGTAGAGATGCCTGTGAAAAGAAAACAATATCTGTTGAATGCCTTCAACTCTTCAGCCTCTTATATAGTATTTCTATTCCTAATAAAAACCTCATGTGATACGCATTAACTGCATTTACAGGTGCAAAAGTTGAAGCTCAGTGTTAACTAATTGTTAGCAAGCAAGGAATCTTATTCAGATAGATGACTTCATCGTACCAGTCTTCTAGGGTAATAAGTAACATTGCTTTTTGGTATGTAGTTTGGTTCACCCATGAAACTAATTTTACACTTTTGGAGATACCATTCTGTCACCACTTTGTAAGTGCCATAGACATTCAAAACAGTTACTATATAGAGCTAACCAAAATCAGTATGCCACCTTCCTGCTTTTTCTAATCTTTCTCATTCATTCTTTCATCCTTTCATCAATGTATTAAGACAATCACTTTAAAACTCACTTGATCCCTACCTTTGAACTGGGAGAACAAAATCTATTCATCTTTCTAGACATCTTGTAGTAAAGAACCTTTTTCCTGACCTACTTTATTCAGAAAAGGTAGGTTTCCCAGAGCAGAAAGCAAATGCATACTGATTGCTGTGGACTCCTACTTTCAGAGGGGCATACTAGGTGGCTCATTTCCTACAAGAAGAGTTAAGGACACAATCACCTGGGGCGCCTCCCTTTCCTGTACCAGCCTTTTCCCGGTTAGAGCCAATCAAGACTTGATTTCCCCTGACATAAGACTCTATTCATTTATATGCAGAAGGCAAGGGAAGATGCTTTTCATTTTTTTTATAAACATACACTTATCTGAAGAGAAATCTTCATTTTTAAGCTTTACTTTAAGCCCTACTTTAATTTCATTTTCTTGTACTCAGATATGTGTGTTACTACAGAAATTTTATGATATCCATCATTGGTTAGTAGGATTATTAAACTGTGAAAGCATGATTAGTAGAGGATTTTTGTCTATAGTTAATATTTGTCATCTCACTATTATTTAATTAAAATACAAGGTCTTAAAGAACTAAATAGTTTTAAATACTGAGAAGATATTATAGATTCCCAAGAAATGATTGGGAAAACAAACAAACAAATATTGGTGGATCATTGTACTATTTCTTCATGAAATGTCTTGATATGATATTTATATGCCTATTTTATGTTACTCAAAATTATTTCAGATTAATCAATGAGTTACTCAGTCCCAAAGAATTTCCTCAAGCAGCATATTAATTTTTAAAATTAATTAGTGGAAAATTAACAAAAATGCTTTCTATCATTTTTGTCCATGACTGAATATGAATATTTTATTGCAATTTACACAATTATTTAGAATTATAACTTTGTTTTTAAAAAATACTAAATAATAAGGAACTCATGGTTTCAAAAGTATGAGAAACATGTACTCCTTAACAACTAAATATTGTTCATCAGTGTCATCTGTAATGTGCCATGCTTGTATCAACTGGGGACAAAGATCAAACTGAGTTTTAAATATATATAGGTCATTGCTATTCATGACAAATAACACTTATGAAAACTTTAAACTCAACCAGATAAATGTAGATATATGCATATATATTCATTTGAACAATATAATATATATTTAGTGAATTCCCAAGAATACAAAAATATTAAATGGGTTTATAAGAATATTAATTGTGTAATGAAAAATAAGAGTAAATAAACAACTTATTCTCTTTCCTCAAGTAGCTTACAATCCTAGGGAGTAGAAAAACATGTTAAAGATGAATTCCGAAACAAGGTAGAAAGTCCTGTGGGGCTCCTTAATCAGTTATTTGCTGTAAAACAATAAACATATTGTTCCCTGCCCAGTACTAATTTATGACAGACCCAAAGCACTATTCAAGCAACATTATTCTTTATTGAATTTAATAACCTAACACTTACTAGTGTGTCTCTCTACCTAGTTTGTGTGCATGTAGCATTGTTGATATAGATTATAAAACAAATGACCTCCCAAGGCAGGAATTCTCTTCTGTCGAGTTTAAACTATTGAAGGAGGAAGAGGAGACAGGAGAAAGCAGAGAGAGCTGTGTTTTGAAATGCACAGGGAATTAGAACAAGTGGGAGCCAAAGAGATTTGGTTTCCCTTTCATTTTATGTCATTGCCCTGCCCCCACAGTCACTGCTGTCTAGAGTAGATTCCAGCTGCCTTGGCAGAGGAATGTTATTCAAGAAGTTTTAAACTGCAGTGCTAGAATCGTTTATTGGTGTTGGGAAAGAGATTTCTGTGTCCCTTTTGTGTGATACATTTCTGTTAATGACACAAATGTATTTAGTTTCACCCCATTGGATTGTTCTAAGTTAGCTATTCCCAAGATCCAGACTGGTCCTGGAACAACTTTCTAAATTACCACATTGGGAGAGTGATCTTGCTTAGTTTAACACAGCCTCTGACAAGCCTGGAATTAAAACCCAGATCATGTGGAAGGAGTTTGAAGAGCCTGGGCATGGAGTCAAATCCTGGATCCACAACTCATGTAAATTCTGACTTAGGGAAAGTCTTTAGACTCAGTATCTCCACTGAGGGAATGCTCACAAGTGTGCAAGAACTTGGTAGAATAATGCATAAAAAGTGGGACACAGAGTAGACACTCATAAAATGTTTGTCCATTTTGCCTTCCTAGCTTCTTGATCAATATTTTCTACAATGTACAACTGGGCCTCATAGAAACGTGGCTTTACACCTATGTTGTCTGATAAATGCAGCTCCTTTGGAGTGTGCATGTGGGTGTTGTCAATGGAAAGATAATACCATTTATTAGTAATAATTAAATGTTTCCTTTTTTCTTCTATTCTTAATCCATATGCCCTATACCCATATCTTTTGTGGATATGCAAGGGTAGTTTAAAACTAGAGCTCTGTAATTTAACCTTATCTGGAGTAGAAGGGGAAAATTTTCTGGAAGGAAGAAGGCTCTCTCTGCTTTGTTACAGAAATATTAAACTACAGGGAAAAAAAGCTGCATAACTGTGGACATGATGTACAACCAGACAGAGATAAGAATTGGGGATTTTTTTTGAACCTATATCACTAATCCCTTACTCATCTCACCATCTGTTTCCAGAGCCTGGGCTTTAGCTTGTACATTATAACAGCTTGATGACAATAGTGAAGATATGTTACTTTAGATATCTTAACCCAAGCCTCATTTAGTAAACTTTATATATTCTTGAGTAGATTGAAACTTAACCTTCTTTAAATAAGTATTCATCCAGTTTAACCAAAATATCAATTTATGAATGAGTTTTGAAAATATTTAATTTGTGGATCAGTTGTTTAAATATAAAAATAATGATAATCATTAATTGTGAAATTAATGTTCCTGTATTCTGCCAATGGGAAGGCAGGCATGCGCAAGAAGAGTATAGGCAAATTTCCTTCTTATTTTTATAAGGAATAGGGCCGACACCAGGCAAAAGTATGAAATAGTTGAAATTTGGGAACCAAGGGATATAGCTTAGAGGTAGAACACTTGTGAAAGGTCTTGGGTTTGTTCCCCAGAACTGCGCCTCAAAATTATAACGTAGTTAGAATTTGACTTTGTTATTTCTCAAATATCCCTCATATCCTCGAATTATCTTAGACCATGATATTTAATTTCAATCATGGCCAAAATTTGTAGTTGGAGCTATGTGAGAAACAATAGAATTAAGTGAATAATAATATATAAATTACAGTTTCTTCATGTTGATCCCAGAGATATTTGTATTATTAAAAGACAGTCCTGAGATTAATAGTAAATATATTGAATTTGATCTCTACATAAAGAGAGACAAATCTAGAAGGCCCTTGGAAGTGACTTTTTTCTCTGTTTTGGTACCCTTAGAAGAGGGCAGGTCTGCTGAGCTAATAAATTCAGTTCAAGAACAGGCTGGCAGGGAGCTCTGTGAAGGCATCCCTGCCAAGGGCATGTTGTTTACTGAAATTCTATCAGTACCTAGTTGTCTAGATGTTTTTATTATTTGGTCCCTAATTTCATTTTACGAGTGAGGAACCCATTCCTGGAGTACTTTTTCCTACATGAGTGGTCTAGCTATGCTCAGCCTAAGTATACTTTCCTGTGGGATGATGGGAGCTTAGGGGACCTTAGTAATGATCTTTTCTAGATAACACAGAATGCTGCAGATTCCTGTGTGTGTCTGTGTGTGTGCATGTTTATGTGTTTGTATGTGCGTGTGTGCCCTATTTACATTACAGCAGAACAATGACTTGTGCTGTGGGAAAGGGAATTTGAGACATGTCAAATCACTCCAGTCATCTCCAGAGTCAGTTTCCCTATGCATTTCCTGTCTTTATATCAAGTCATATCTTCTCTAACTGCACTAATATGTCTATCAACAGCTTGTGACATCTGTTGTAAGGGAGTCAATACTTGGGACATGAGCATTTCTTTGTCCATAAGGATAATTCACAAAGCAGCAATATGTCTAGCATTTTGTTAATGAAGGAAATGCTTTTATTATTTTTTCCAGATGAACTAAATGTTTAGGGATCTTTTTAGCACCACTTGTTTTTGCCAAGTAGGAGGATATTACACAGGTATTCTCATCAAAGTAATTGGGTTGTTAGATAGGCTCCGCAGGTGGCAGTTAATGTGATCCATTAGTTAAATTGTAGCCCCAAAAGCTTGTGGGAATCAAAATTGTAAACAGCCCGAGTTATCAGGTCCCATGAACTTGCCCCTTTAGGTATACCTCATCTGAAGCAAGTGGGAACACTGCAATAACAGATCCTCCTCATATGTGTATGAATGAGTCAATTCTCCCAGAGAAAACACTCATGTAAAGATAGTTAGTGTTCAGAGAAACATATTTGGATATGCTGGAATTTTTCCACAACCTCCAGACCTGCCAATCAATGATAACACAATGCAAGTATCTCTGAGTGACACTTTCAGCTGCATTCATAAGCAACCTTCCTCATTCAAAGTCAATGAAGAGACAGGACTTACAAGCCCATGCTGAAAAGTTATTGAAATGTGACTGACATCTCAAAGAAATAGTGTCAAAGGGTTTGCATGACCTGGTGCTGAAACACAGCAGGGTTAATCAAAGTTATGGCAGTTGGGTACCAAAAAGCTCTTCCTTAGTTTATTTATTTATTAATTTTATTTAAGTCATATCACTCAGTGGGATTACTATCACCCTTCTACTCTTCCCCTCTGGCATTTCACCCTTAGTTTGTATTGTTTGTTGTAAACTTTTGCTCCTATTAATGTGTAAACTGAGAAAGTAGAGTCTATTACTAGGGAAGCTTCTGGAGGTAAATGATCCTGTTACATCTGCTTCCATTGCTTGAATTCCCCTAGGGGATCTTGAGCTTCTGCAGTTATGTTACAATATGAGGTGCCTCCTGGGAGAGAAGGATGAAGCAGCCAGTCTAAAATCCTATTCAAAGAATTTTAGTAATACATGGGTTTAATGATTTACTGAAGCTACTTACTCTCAAGAGGGGCCAGAGAAGGGACCATAAAGGTAAATTTGAGCTTGGTCTATCTACCCCTGGGAGGATAGACCTATTTCCCTGCCTGGTGCTAATCACCTGTCCACCAAAATTTTTATTTATTTATTTACATGATGCCACAAAAGTTAAAATTCTGAGAACACTGTTGATATTACTGTTAAAAATAGTTATAAGAGCTGAGCATGGTGGTGCATGCCTGTAATCCCAGAGGCTGGGGAGGCTGAGGCAGGAGGATCATGAGTTCAAAGCCAGCTTCAGTAACTTAGAGAGGCCCTAAGTGACTCAGCGAGACCCTGTCTCAAAATATAAAATGGGCTGGAGATGTGGCTCAGTGGTTAACTGTTCCTGGGTTCAATCCCCGGTACGGGGCAGTGGAATGTGAATGAAAGAAAACCTCCTTATGATGATAGGAATTTGGCAAATGCTATAATTATGCTCATGGTAATTATGCCTATGGTAAAAAGTGGAAGCAATTGTGAGTAGGTTTATGCATGTTAAAAGGTAACAGTACATGATTGAACATATATGAATAAAAAACATATGTGTTTGTGTTTCAAATCAATATTAAAACTATACATTTTGAGTATAATACTTCTTCATTTTTTTTAACCTTGTGAACTTATTATACTATCAATATGAGTCATTGGTTTAAATAGTACGGTCTTGGATCTCAACATGACTGGTTACTAAGTGCACAAATGTCTACTCCTCTCTAGAATTAAATATGTGTGCATGTGCATGTGTGTGTACATGTGTGTGTGTGTGTGTTCTCTTTAGCTAAAAGACCTAGAAAAGATTTTTTTTTCCTGTCCTCTCAGACACTCCTACCACAAAATAAGCAGATAATAGATAGGTATGATAATATCAAAAATAATCTATTCTGGGTTCAATCCACAGTTCATATTAAAGTATTTCATAATAGTACCAGAAAAAATATAACAGACAAAAATAACTACATTCCTTATTATTAATTATTTTTAAAAATTTAAAAAGAAATGAGAGTTAGACTTGGGAAATATCACCTTGGAAATAAAATCTATCAAACATGATAGCAATGGACTTTTCTTTTATGAAGAATAATGGTTTAATGTTTAATTAATCTTCTCCATTTCTGCATTTATGGGAAGGCAGAGAAGAGTCTGCTTTATAATGTAGAAAATTAAATATTAAAACCTTGGTGCCTACCAGACTTACTTTTTCTTATTATGAATGAGCATTTTTACTTTCTGCACACACAAAGACAGAAACAGGAGATAAATGTAGCCTTTGCTTTTCAATAAAGAATATTTTAATGTATATCTAAAACTATCTTGCTTCTAGAAACAAAACACTACAAAGATGACTGTTTAAAATCAAAACAAAAATGCAAAGCTATAAGTTGATTATCATATAAAATATACATCCTGAATTCTAAATGTAGTAAAGTAGTTCTTCATTCTTTTTTCATATATGAATATCTAAAATGAATAGATATAATACTCCAAAATGATATATTGCTTAAAATATACAATAATAGTTTTCATATTCTATGATGCATTTTCATTGAGGAGACTTAAGTAAGATATTAATTAAAAATAATAAAGTGGTACTCCATGAAACTAATGAACAAACAAGAGCAAAGAAAAAATCAGGTGTTTAAATATTTGATTCAAATGGATGACTATATATTTACAGTGAGAGCAAGATATGTACTTTCTAATGGAATACAAAATTCAGACTTACATTTTTAAACCATAATTGGACCATTGGTGTCCAATATGTTATTATTGACCACAAATCAGGGATCGTAAAAGGAATGAAGATGTGGCTGTGGTCCTTGTGTCTTCTCAGTTTTGAGATGGATGTGAAATGAAGTTATTTCCACTGATTATGGGAGACAGTTTACTTCACTATGACTATTTCTTTGCTTCAGGGGAAAAAATTCTATGAAAGGAAAATAAGGCATTCTTTATAATTACATTTCCTAATCTTAAAAGGCTAGCACATGTAATTTCAAATAGCAAATTCTTCTAATTGTTTTATATGCATTTCTGAACATTTGACATCTTGATTTCTAAACCAGATAGAAAATTTCATGTTCACAAAATTCCAGCAACATTATTTTTCAATATCACTGACTAGAAAGCATTAACAAAAAACAGGAAAATGTACCAAAAATGGGATAGTTCAGAAAAGTTGGGCCAATAAATAAAATTCAAAGAAATTAAGTATGTGTTTTCATCTTATTGTCATTACAAATTTCAGGTTCTGTCCAAAAGGCTAGCTACTTTCACTTGCAAATGGGAATACAGTGTGGACTTTAGGATTTTGTCAGGAACAAGTGCCTTTGAGATAGGGATTATAGGTATAATAAATGCATGATTCCAGTTCCATAGTGTTGTCATGACTTTCATAACTGCTTCATTGTTCTGATGACAGACCAATGTTCAGTACACTTCAACACCTGCAGAATCATCTATCAGCAGATTTGGCCACCTGATTATCAGACCAGGACCATCAAATGGCTACCTGGAACTTCTGATATGAGGAACCGGGTGTTCTCTTTTCACCAGGATTATAAAACTCAAATGTCTAATCTAGTTTAAATGTCTATCAAGTTGCTTTATATAGATATAGATATATAGCTTTAGGTAGCCATGATGGAAATTTCTACTGGTAAGTTTTAGAAGAGTATGGGGAAACAAAGAGTTTGAAAATTAAAGTTGACTTTCTTATCTATGGAAACAATGAAAAAAAATGATATTACATTACTTTCAAGGTCAGTTCAAAGATATTCCATTTTCACTATGTTTAAAATAATGACTTAAATTAAGGTGTAGAAAATGTGTGTCTAATAGAAGGCATCATGTATATAACAGTTGCAGATAACAGCAAAAATTCAAAGAAATTTTAACAGACTGTAATAGTGGATTAAAATCAACCAGATGAAGTTAATAGCAATTGATGCCAAGTACAGAACATAGCATTAGAAAAATTAAGTTAACTTTAAATATATGACCAAGTATAGATAAAAAATATTTGAGGACCTTGATGTATTATGAAGTCCATGAAATTCAAGAATTCAGTCAATACAAAGTGTTATTTTAGACAGAGGGAAAATGCTCCTGAGCTTTTCTTCTAGTTAAAAGTCTAAGCATCCCTTGCTTTTCTAGTCCAATTATATCCAGGAAGCGTATTCTGACTACTTTATATGTTTTCTGAATTTCTGCCATACTCATTTTGTGTACTGGAGTTTAAAATGACATCTTGTAAGATATTTCAGTGATGCACCTCAAAAGAAAAATTCACAGATTGTGTATCCAAATCACGAGAAACAAAACTTCGAAAGTATTCTGCTATATAGCCACTCTATCTATGGGTTTCCCTGTGCCCATACAAAATCTGCATATCAGATTTTAAAAGCAATGCAGGATTTCCAAAATTAAAGTATAAAATACACATGGAATGTGACATCTGGATCTATCTACAATGAAAGAAGGGCACAATAAGCAGCTTCAAAATTTTGGTAGAAATTGGAGAAATGTTGTTGAATGCACTTTACTTTCAGAGGATACAAGTAGGTACAACACATATAATAAAAGTAGATTTTAGCTTTATCACTGAAGCCCCATAATAAATAGGCTTCCTTAAAACTATGGGTTTCATATATGCATATGTATTTGTATAGAGGCTGAATAAGGCCACAAGTAATCTTGAGCTGGAATTTGTACATTACATGAAAAGATTCACTACAAGACTTTAAGCCACTTTCACCACTATAATTCTGTAAATTCAAATCTAAATTCTGTGTCATAACATTAGAGAAAAAGACAACCCCTTTTCATTAGTTTAGTGCTCTACAGAACCCTAGTCTGTATCAAAGAGAGATAAAAGATTTGCCTAAGAGGAGAATTGGAACAAACCCAGGATCCCTGCCAGGCAGCTTGTGTTTTATCTAAATGACTGCATTGCCGCTTCTTGTGTTGCTCATCTAGAAATGAAAGGTTATAAAAAGACATTGCTAAGAAAATATCTTAATAGTCAAGGTTTGACTTTTCAAGCAATAAATTAATCAAAAGCAATGCTTGAAAGGGTGACTGTTTCATGTTCTAATTTAGTTTAGGAATATGTGAAAGTCTCATGTATTCTTTTAAAAAGCCCACAGTGAGGGTGGAATGGAAAAGACTTCTACCTACAGATTGCTGTGAATGTTCATAGTCAGACAGGTTTCATCAAAGATAGAACTGAAAATGTATGAAAGCTGGTCTTTAAGACTCGCACTTGAAACTTTGCATCAGTAGCATTTTGAAATTTTTAACTCCCATTTTCAATATAGCAAAGATCAGCATTCAAAAGAATTTAAAATTCAAAACACTCCCTGAGGTTCTTAGATATAGGTCATTTCATTTAGATAAAAACACAAACTTGCAATAAATGATATAAATCACCCTTTCTCACAGAATTAGCTGTTTTAATAATCCAGAATAAGCCATTTCTTTCTGGCACTCTGATTCACCCTGATTCATGTACATGGTCACTCCAAGGGGATTTGGAATCACTAGTCCTGCTCTAAAAAGTCATGTCACTGAAATTTCATTCTCATAGATGATTCTCTCTTGCTGCATTTTCCTCTAAATGGATGCATTCTTCATTTAAAGTAGTTTATTTTTTTTTTCTTTCTTTAATCCAAAAAGTGCATTAGTAAGGGATAAAAGGCTGAATTGTGGGGTGACATTAGAAAACACTACCAAGAACAAACTTAACAGCATGCCTAGGAGTAACCAAGCCAGCTAAAAATACACTGAGGAGTTTTAAAAACAATGCAAAAGTGTTATCTGGCACAAGTAAGGTGGCAGTTAAAACTCCTTGAACTCTTTCGAACAACTGACTATGGAAAGGTTAAAAAACATGTTGAGTTGGCTGATTTTGCTACCATAGAAACTGGAAAGATGCTCCAGTTAACAGGTAGCAATGAAATGTGGGGAAAGAAAAATTCCCAGTCTTGTATACAATATTCATGGGTTCACACAAATTATTTCTAAATACGGAATATTACCATGAACTAGTTTTGCTAATAATAATGCATTTCATTGATTCTACTTTGCCATCAATTATACAGTGTACAGAGATGCCTTTTCTTTCATCCTGAAAATTTTTAGATAATTAATCTTAAGATGTCATTGATTCCAAGATACAGCAAAAATTCAGAAATATCAAAAAGTCTGTTGTAAGTTGTTAAAATACATTAACAATTTTCTTTTTTTGTTGTTCTTATATTGTTTGATGATTAATAATGCCTTGACTTAGGGGATGGTGGAAACACTTGGGAGATGTCATAGTTAGCTCAAACTGTGTTTGCCTTCAGAACGTGGCTTGTAAAAACATAATCTAAAAACCAGATGCATTTATTTACCCAGTGTATATGATCCACATCGCCTTTTGTTTTCTTTCCATAGATCTCATTTATGATGAGAATTTTCTTTTTTGATGTTACTCACATTGATTCACATAAAATTTATGACTTCCTAAAATTATGAGGTAGAACATCTAGGCAAAGCTAGTACTTTGCTAGACAAGGCAATTTCATAATAAGAAAACCAGTGGAGCCAAGTGAGGTAGCACACACCTGTAGTCCCTGCAACCTGGGAGGCTGAGTTAGGAGGAACCTAAATTCAAGGTCAGCCTGGGCAATTTAATGAGATCTTTCCTCAAAACAAAATAAACAGGGTTGAGAATGTGCCTAGCATGTGGGAGGCCCTGAGTTTGATCCCCAGTTCTGTAATACATACATACACAAAATAAAACCAGTAGGTGATGTTTATGAGATCCCAATAATTAAGGATTTATAAACAACTTTGGTCTGAGGGAAGAATGTACAATGGGAATGTGCAAGAATAATTTTAAAATGCAAGCAGAACATTTATCAGGTGTCAGTTAAAAACAAAAAGACGTGGAAAAAAAATATAAATGTGAGGAATTCCAGTAGATTTCCAAAGTAGACAGAGGTACCCTCCTGTTTTCCTGTCAGACTTTTTTCAGATTAAAAGATTTTTTACAGATAGTAGGAGAAGTAGAAACCTGATATTTGGTTATAAGGACTCAGTGTTACCTTTATTTACAACAACTTTTCTAGCTCTTGGAAAACAGGAAGGGCCTCTCTGATATGTCCATCAGAGTGCTTGGTGCTTGCTCAACTACTTTAACTGCATCTCCACTATCCTGATTTTCTCAAATTTTTAATCATAAACACTCTGGTGGCAATGAATTGGCTCTTCACCACAGGAACTGTCCTCTTCACATTGCCTGTATTCCAGATGGAATCCCCTTTTAGACCTATGATCAATCCCTTGAGTTGTTGCATCTTATAACACTAAAGGAAAAATTTTTGAAGATGGACTGAACTTGTACTTTAAGAATTCAATACCCCATTTAATTGTATGCTCCATATACTAAATGGTATATTTAATTGTACTAAAAACAAAGGCTAGCTAAATTATCTATGTAAATACTGTAGCTTCAGATGGGCAACATTGTCTAATGGCTTGAAATACAGACTGAAACTGCAGTCGGAGTCAAATATTTAGACCAGCGATAAGGATGTAGCTCACTGGTAGAATACTTGCTTGGTATGCATGAGGCCCCAGGTCTGAGCCCCAACACTGAAAAAAAAAAATTAGGACCTTAATTTTATAGTTCACAAATGTTAGGTAATAATAATAATAACAGAGAATGTTAAAATATTTGTGGTTCCATTTTCTCAGTTCCCTAATTATACATGTTTATGTACAGAAGTTTCTCTAAAATGACATGAAAATTAGTTACACTTACATATATTTTAATGTTACTGTATACCAATTTGAGCAGCTAGAACTTCTCATTTAACCACTTTATTTAGTAAATTTTTTATCATTGTTTATGAAGAGTCAGGAATTGGTAAACATAAAGTAAGTCATATTCAAGTAGTCATGTGGGGAAGACAACTGGTTGGTAATCCATTTAAATAAAATGCTGTCTACTGAAATCTCAAACCATAAAATCAGTGAAAGCATCAGAGTATCTATCACCATTTCCTCAACCTACTTTGTCAAGTGTAATTTTATAGGTCAAAACTTTGGTATGATCTTCTTGCCTCTATCATGAGGATGAAAATATACTGGGAATTATCTTTGGTGATAAAGAACAGTTACCAAAATAGAGATGACTCAACTTTTGTGCAGTGAAGCTATGCTGTAATGGAAATTGGCTTTCAGCTGCTGTGACATGTAATTTTATAATACATTTTAGAACATTTAACCTATCCACATTTTTTTTTCATCTCTGCGTGCCACTGTGAGAGGTAGTGCTATTGTTACAGAGTCTGCTAAAGCTACTTATGTGCTATTTATATACAGGAATGAAAGGGAATTCTTTCTTCACTGGTGGTCTCTTCCAGCTACTAAAAAAGCTGCTTGGCCTAAAAATGTCATCAACCACAGGGATTATTTGATTTGCTTTGTCCATAATCGATTACTTGGCTTTTACTTAAAAGCACAACTCAAAAAATGTCCAAAAAGGAGAGAAAATATGTTCAGTTCCATGTCAAAAATTTCTAAAAACTTTTGAAGCTGAAAGGAATGCCCATAAACAATCTGATTCCAGCCTTATTTTCAGTAGTCATGCATAAATCATGTAGTAAAGAAAAAGAAAATGTTCTATGACAGAGAGAGACATATTTCTTACCTAAACTGGTATTTATAAGAATTTTTAGCAGACTGGGAAGAAGTCCATTTAGCTAAATGGAAAATGTATGAACTTCTTTTCCATAAGAAGGACTTCAAATCCTATTTTTACAATTGATTTGAAAGATTATTAGCAAGTTTGCAGCATGTTGATCCTCAGTGTCCTCCTCTATAACAAGGTAAAGATGATACCTGCTTAGTCAATTGAGTTGTGAGGACCAACTAAGTTGAAATATTTGGACTGTATACATATTATCTCGCATGACATAAATACTTGATGCATGTATCAGCCATTACACATGTGTGTGTTATGTAAGTTTCATATAATGTTTAACACATTGTTTTAATGGTCTGTATTTCCTCATGCTTTCTTTATAGTCTGTGTTACATGGTGATCTAAATTTACTACAAAACTATTTCTAATGTGTTAAAATGTCATTGAAAATGGCCCCCACAAATCAGAGTAAATACTTTGATCAGGCCACCCAAAAATCCTCCTTCAAAACAAAGTTAAACAGTTAGGTTTTAAATTAAAATAATATAATGCAACATCAACAGTATGTATGTCTATGTAATTGAGGAAATGGATCTCCCAGTCAGAACGCAAAGCATTAGGATGATACCTCTACCAGGAAGAAAACACCATTCCGTGCAATTCTCAAGGGCAAAACTCTAGTCAATGCTATCACATGTGCATCTTCTTCTGCCCTGACATATGCCATGTCCTATTTTGCATAAGCCATGGTGGATTCTGTCAAATCACCCAAGTAATAACATAACCATCTGAAACAGTAATGAAAGACTTTCTTCTGACATTGGCTGTCACACTATGTGTGAATCAAATTTGCTTCATTAAAATAATTTAGTTTTTGTTCTGACTGCTCAACATTGCCTTTGGAATCTGTGAGCAGCCTTATTGAATCTTCACCGCTATTAACAAGTCTTAATCGCTCAGAAATTCAGCACAGTTGGATATTGCAATCAGAGCAAATTCCCCATTCGATTCCAGCACAGAAGTTACCAATGAAACTAAGAGAGAGATAATACAAAATTCTCTGACTTCATCTCCTTTACTCCCAGTTCTCTGTGAATACAACAAAACCTCATAGGGACTTATTTGAAAGCTGGATTTTCTTGAATTTTCAGTGGCTATTAATAAGCACTATCAGCAAGAATTTGAACTTATTCCAAATATATAGCCATTACTTTAACATTAGATGTGTCCCGAAAATTAGCAGTTTTGCTTTTCAAAGTGTATGACTTGTACATCTGGTTACCAAATCCAGTTGAGAGGCAATCGTGGTAATAGGTTCAGGTTGCACCATAGCACGACATCTGCTCTGCAGTGCCCAATCTGACTCTGCATATGAACCCTTGAAATAAGGCAATTAGCTTCCATTAACTCCAAAGTAGTTCCCATCAGCTTATATTTGGTCACAAATGATAAGCCATTTATAATTAAGCCAATCGAATTATTTTAAGTAATCTTTCTTTGATTTTTGGAATTATTTTTGTGACAGGATTGAATGTTTTCTTTATCTGAAATACACCCTTCATAAGGTAACTCCATTAGTTGCCATTCATCCTCCCACTGGAAAATGCGATTTTCTAATCACTCCCCATGGTCTTATATATTAGAACAACCATATTCTTGGGGTTTAAGGAAGGGTTAAATCATAAAAGAATTTGCTTTTTAGCTTCGATGGATACTGATTTATGGCAAGACCACATTTAGTCAATTATTGTCTAAAAGACTAAATGTACCTCCTGGGGTTCAGAATTTAGTCATATGAAGTATCTGGCTACTTTGCGAGAACTGACCATTAATTATGATGACCACACGTAGCAATCCAGGTACATCTTGGCTTTTTCTGGAAAGCATACAGCATGAATACTATTAAAGCAAAGGTAAAAAGGAAATCTATAGGTGGAAGAATAAGGAGGAAAATATGTATTGTAAATTCAAAAGGCCTTTTAAAATAAATAATTCAAACTGGTTGATTTAGAAATCAAAAAGCTCCAGAAAATTATAAAGACAAGCACATACATCTCAGTTTTAGTTGCTTCAAGCTAAAACACCCAGTCTTCTCTCTTGGAGGTATGCAGGAGGTCAAGTGTTATCAAACATGAGGCATTTTATAGTTACTTTCAGTGCCTTTAAAAATAATAATAATTCTTTATTTCTACCAAGAAGATTATAATTTAATTAATTTAAGTGACACCTGAAACTAATGTTTCTTAAAAGTCCCTGGGGAATTCCAATGTGCCTTTTTCATGGATCTCTTTATTTCATGATCTTTTTATCCTAAAAAGAGAGACTCCTTTGCTGTACTTAGGATAAACATTATTGTTCTTATTTTGAGAAGGGGATACTCTAGATATTGTGGATCATGTGTAGAATATTTCTCTTTGGCTACTACACAGTGTAAATTCAAGTAAGAAGTAAAGAGTCTATGATGCACCAGGACATACAATAATTTCTGGGTCACTTTTATTATCCTGACTTTTCTTTCATTTGCATTTTCCTTATTTGTTTCTAACATTTATTTTCTTTTTTCTGTATTGTGGGTTATGGGAAGCTATCTTTGTGGAACAAATATATCCTATGCTGAATCCAATCTCATGACAAAAATAGGAATAGATGAAAGAGAAAGAAAAAAAAAGGTATGTGGTTGATTACAGTTAGGGTCCTAAAACCTCTAACAACTTTAGAAAAGCTTCATTTATTTTGTTTAGTTAAAATGCACAAAGGTTAGAAAAGCATAGGCGCAACAGGAATGGATGTTGAGTGGGACAAGGAGAAACAAGTGTGGAAATGCAGACACAAATGAGAAGGTGGGTAGTGAGAAGGAGCAAGGCAGGGAATGTGCTCTACATATCTGCATAGGATTGCATAGGGTAACAGGATCTGGAATCTCAACTGATAGATCATGTACCATCTATCATTGCTCAGTTTCTGGCACCATCATATGTAATTCATTCTACATCATCAGTAATTCTTTATTTATAAAGTATGAGTACTTACAGTGACTACAAGATTTGCATTAGCACCATTTCTAAGTATAGCATTTAAAATGGTATATAAAATAACTTTATACAATCACCTAAATATACTCTGGGTTAGAAAACATTGTGATGATATTGGTGACTGCTACTGTACATTACCATTAATGTGAGGAAAAGTTTTCCTGATGTACAAGCCTGGGAAGATAGGTACATGTAAATATCAGGAGATGCTCATTTGGATCCAGAATGTGGACCATAAATCCCCCATTATCTTACTCTTTTAGAATTGTAAATCTTAAGAGAATCAAGCAATATTAAAATATTGTATGGGCTAATAAGTTGATAAGTTTTAGTAAACCTTCACTCAGTTTCATTTATCACCCTTACTTGCCTCATTGAAGATACTGCATTGATTCAATATAGACATAAGATTGCTCAACATCAAAGACCTAGGACAAAGGGCTCAAACTGATTCTATGTAAAAATTTGGTATTTGACAACTAGAGCTTATAATTGATCTTGATTTTGTGGAACAACAGAAAGAACAACAGTTTAAATGTCTCCATTCAAAGCTGATATTTGAATTTTAAGTGAAAATTAAAATGATAGCTTAGTTCATTGTTCTCCCCCAGGCAATTAAAATTGTTTGACAACATAGTACATGCTCCCAGAAAAATTTCATAGATTGAAGAAAGATTACCTTTGAGAGTATACAGAGGTATTAAACTAGAGTAAAAATAAAATAGTATAAGAATAAATGGGTGCAAATAGGAAGATTAGCATTGGTTTTGTTTGTGAAATAGATCCTTGCAAGACTTTGAAATGCATTGATAAGTCCTAGGTAAGAAAATGAAATGAGAAAATAGACATTAAATAATTAGACTTATAGTCCTTAAAAATGTGCTAAATATGTCAAAATAAGTTTGTTTCATCATATCATTAGCACTTTGGACAGCAATAGGCCTAGATAATAATCATTTTACTAACTCATTTTTATGTACATTTACTCTTTAAACTTTACCATAAATATCCCAAACTGAACCTCACAACAATCCAATGTGGGAGATCAAGGATTTAATAGTTAGAAACTTAAAGTTTAAAATGAAATAATCTTATAGTTAAGTTTGGTTTGTGCCAAATATTAGGGTTTGCACAGTGTTCCTTGTGTTAAACATTGGTGATACTGGTGACACTGACTTCATGATGCACATGAGAATAAGGTGATTTAGAACAAAAAGTTTACAGCTGGGTGTGGTGGCATATGCCTGAAATCCCACAAACTCCAGAGGCTGAGACAGGAGGATTGTGAGTTCAAACCCAGCTTTGGCAACTTGGAGGAGCCCAAAGCAACTCAGTGAGACCTGTCTCTATTACAGGATGTGGATGTGGCTCACTGGTTAAGCACCATTGGGTTCAATCCCTGGTAGTCGCCTCCAAAAAAAAGATTACTCATCTCTTTCCTTCTTTTATTTTATTCATAAACTGAACAGTACATTCAGTCATCACAATTACCTCAAACTTATCCATCTAGCAAGAAAACGGGTTTGTAGTATCTAATTTTTTTTAAAATGAGGGTTTTTAAGAAGATATTCCTTCTGTTTTAGTCTTCTCTGTTACATTTATGTTTTTCTTAAGAAAGTCTCAAAAATCTAAAAGAAAATGTGTGTTGGGAGGGGGGATGCCCTGCTGGCTAGGTAGACAGCAGGCGAGTCTCCAGGTTATAAGGAAGGAGATGAAAGATATCACACATAAATGTGGGCTCCTCAGTGACAGAATGCAGCATCTGATATCCTATGCTGAATCCAATCTCATTTAAAGTTGTATTGGCTGTTACATGTATTAGGTAAACTATGAAAGGGAAATTGAAAAAGGAATGCATCCTTGTTGGTGATCAGGTGAGTCATAAGCAATGTGCGCCTGCACATTTTGGGAGAATTAACACTACAGGGAACTGAATTCTTATTTCTTCCCATGAGAATCAGGTCTTAGACATCTCTGATGGACAATATAACCACCACAGAGGAATTCCCTTCAGACTAAAAAAGCCAAAAGGTATGTTTGGGAAGCTTTTTAAATGCAAAATTACACACAGAGGAAATGCAAATTGTACTCTTTAGAATAACAGTTCCCATTCCTAGTGTTGCTATACAATTTTCAAAACAGATTTTTAATTTTCTTTAATGATAGTGGGCTTACATCCCAAAGAACAATTTAAGGAAGAAACTGTTTTAAAATGGAAGAAGATGCTGCAACTTTGTAAAATTTCTGAATAACTGTATTCTAAGAACAAGAATCTTGTTTCCCACCCATCCTAATTAATAGTGTTCAGATAGAAAAGAAAAATGCCGCCTGTATTCCCAGCGGCTCCAGAGCCTGAGACAGGAGTATTGAGAGTTCAAAGCAACAGTGAGGTTCTTGCTAAGCAACTCAGTGAGACCCTGTCTCTAATTAAAATACAAAATAGGGCTGAGGAGGTGGCTCAGTTGTTGAGTGCCCCTGAGTTCAATCCCTAGAACCAAAAAAAAAAAAAAAAAAAAGAAAAGAAGGAAGAAAGAAAGAAAGAAAGAAAGAAATCTTGCTGGATATAATATCTTATTATTGTTGTATTTTTACTAAACTATAGAAAACAAAGTCCAAATAAAGAACTAACTCTGAACCACATCAGTCAATTAATAAAATATTCATCTATTTTATAAAATATCCCTACTAGACAATATCTATAGTTCTGGGAACAAGTACATGTATTAAGTGTGTAAAACATCAGACACTTGCTATATACCACACTGACACTGAAAGAATAAAAATGTCAAGGATCCTAAATCCCTGTATGAATGATTTTTTTTATCATTCACTGCTAAAGAATGCTAATAGCCAGAGGTTACCTTTGTATATCAGATCCAATGGTCCTTATGAATCATCTCACTGACTTTTTAAAACTGTTGACAGAAGATGAGTATAGAGTGCATTAGGGAGAAAAACAGGCACACATAACAGACAAATATTCTGCAATTGACTATTAATTTACACATTAAAAAAAAGAAAACAGAAAAAAAGGATTAAATAGGAACTGCTATTTCAGTCATCACATTCTTTTGAATTAGAAACCTCTCATGTTTTTTAGTGCTTTAAATCCCACCTGTTGATTTGACCCTATAATTCCTACGATGATTTCCTATAGATGCTAAGCTACATAAATAGTTCTGGTTTATAAGTGCCTGTAAGGGTTGTATTAGGAGGTGGGGATGTCCACAGATTTTCACACTCCCTATCCTCATTGATGTTTGACATAAAAATACCAGGGAAATGAAGTCTCAAATCAAACATTCATTTTCGCTATATAATTGGTTTTAAAGGGAAAATTTACTACATACTATAATTACAATACAAAGACAATACAGAAAAAATACCCATCTAAACATTTATTGCTTAATGACCCTGCAAAGCTATCTTTGAATAACTATCTATTAGTATCAAGCACCAAAGAAATAGGATTCTTCAAGAACTCATAACTTAGACTCAACAAAACATTTGTAAATGAAGTAACTGTTGATATGATTAGTTTTATTCCAAGTGTTCTAAATTAGTTATTTTTACCTTGTTAGTTTTTTGTTCCTTTCTTATACCTAATAGGACTATTGAAGGATTTTCTGTACCTCCTGTAGCACCACTGAAGTTCAAGAGTCTTAATTAAGATGAAGCATGATTTTTCAATAACAAGAAGAGACCATTCATATCTAATAGAAAAACGTATCTATCCTATTAAATCATTATCATTCAGACTATCGTTTGTGCCGTAATTCTGCAGTATAAAATGGAAGACTATACAAAGAACATCTCTTAAAGTTTCAGTCACACATTCAGAGGGACAACCTATAATTTTTAAAATCCTGTGATGAGTAACAGAAGGCTTTCATGGATAGACTAAAGAGGCATTAATGCAAACTAGTCCATCTTAAAGGCAAATTACTCCTGGCTGGTTACTGTACTATTTTTTTATAGGCTATAAGATATACTAGTATAATGAATGAAAAGTCTTCCTAAAGTATTTAGAAAGTCACTTCAATGACATTCCTCAAACTTCAGAAGAGACGATTTATCTATCAATAAAATGACACCAAAATCATATTTTATAAGGATTTTATATTAACACTTGCTTTTGAAAGATGACATTATAGGATCTTAATATCTATAATCAGAAAGTCTTTTGCTCTTAACTTGCAAGGCAATAAGTTTAAGAATTAATTTTGTCTGCTATAAAGCTAGCTTGCCTTTAATCTTCAGATTTAATAGGTCTCTTTTTGCTGAATGTTTTAGGCAGGTAATTGAGGAAATAGTCCACGTTCCATTTCAGTCAACATAAAATGACATTGAAATGTCTTCAAATGTTTCCAGGAAATTCATACTAAACAGTCTTTGTTACATTTGGTAGTGAATAGAGTAGAAATGTTTTTGTTCAGTAAATCCCTTGCTAAGAGTCTGGTTAATGAAGCTACATGCTAAGGTTAACTTATTTTATTAATTAAGATATTACAAAGCTAAACATGTAAAACACATATGAAAATAATTTGTGGATAAATGATGATTTGTACAATGGAAAATTTCACACATGGCATCTATTCTTTCATCCAACTGCAATACCTTGGTATTGTTGTTAGGCTAATTTCCCCCAAAATAAACCAAACCAAACACAATGTCCTTGGTTTGTTCTGATGGACTTCTTGATTCAGACTTTCTGTCATTATTTGTGTCAATGGAGATCTTGAAAAATCATCTGCTCAGTGTATTAAGTAAAGTGCACAAAAATATCTATGAAACATAAGAACAGGCAAATGACCCTGTCCAAAATAGATCCTTACAGGAATCTTTGAGACTGCTCACATTAAGGACTTATGAAGGGGTTCCAATTCTGAAATGCTTTCAATGCTTGTGGATAACTGGCAGTTTCTTTCCCTGTTATTAAAAGTGCTCTGCCGGAACAGTCTACTTCAGTCAAAATAAACTTCCATTTAATAGCAGTTTTTTTTCCCCCTAAACATTTTCATAAAGTAAATAGTGAAGCTGTTTTTGTTTGTTTGTTTGTTTGTTTTTCCCTCCTTCTCTCTTTTTTGGAAGTGAGATTCCGGTTTGCCAAGGCACTGTGATTCTGGCTCCTTTTAAAATGTAGTTATTCATTCATGGTTCTGAATTTTGTTATATCAGAGCCCACAGGCAAGGGGAAGCATTTTTATACATACAAAGTAGATAAACAATGTAGGAAAGATGCTCTAATGGACCGTTTCTCTGCTCCCCTCCTTTAGCCTACAGCATTTTATCTATTCTGCAAGTATTATGGTTCATCTGAAAAGGTTTCTGAAACCATTGTTTTTAGGTGGAAATCTGTTTTATTCAATTTCTTCTTTTCAACAGCTGAAAATAGGGTGCTAGGAGACTTAAATGTTTCATTGGAACTTTATTTTCTAAATGAGATATGAACATTTTTGAAAAAATACTTCATCTTTGCCCTTATCCATATGCGACTCATGTATTTTATTTACTTTTTTAATAGCAGAGGTGTGGGTGGAGTAGGAGAAAAAAAAAAGAGAGAGAGAAAGTTCACATCACAAACACAGAACTGTGGATGCACTAGGTTAGCAAGGTCGTGCTGTTTGATTACATCCAGTCACACAGGAAAGGCAGGGTCTTTGTTCTCCTGTTCAGTCAGCCTGCTCTGTCCCTAGAGATAATCCATGCTTGCCTTACTTTAAAGTGACCTCTTTGGCTAATGTTCATAGCTGTGTTAATTGGCTTGAAGAAGTTGCCATATCCAGTTCTTATTGTTTTTGTTTCAATCAGAAGGAATAATAATGAAAATGGAGTGATTTTGGTAGAAGCCCAGGAAGTCTGGAGACAGTCGCAAAGCCAAAATCATTTCTTTGTATTTCATGGACTTATTTACCTTGTCCACTCTCTTTTCGTACCCTCATAAGGTACAAGGACAATGCCTTTACTGATGAATTGCTGATAAATAGCTGGGTTCTGGGTTTATTTTCTTTGCTATTGAGCCTGTGACCTCACTTCCTTCTTCTCTCCTTCCACCCTGGACCCCAGTAAATGAGTGAGCATTACATGCAAGATAAAACCATCATACCTTTAAACAAATGTCCTTTTCAAAAGCAAAATATAAAGCAGACCTAGAAAGTCTGCTGCTGTAATGATTTCATGTTTTGCTGATCCCAGTCTTTTTTTCTGAAAGGCTTTTTAGTGGTCCCCAGTGAGAAGTTGAGATCAGCATTTAAATGTGGGTCTATCTTTTTAACATACTTTAAGTCCTCAGAAGTCACTAAG
Organism: Marmota flaviventris; assembly: GCF_047511675.1. Classification (NCBI taxonomy): domain Eukaryota; kingdom Metazoa; phylum Chordata; class Mammalia; order Rodentia; family Sciuridae; genus Marmota; species Marmota flaviventris. The sequence continues at coordinate 108,501,850 of NC_092501.1, read as the reverse complement.
TCTCAATAGCTTTGAGAATTTATAAGCATATCTTGTGTGGTAAAGATACCTTCTACTTCTTATTTTTTTTTCTGCAAAATTACATTAATTGGAATTTGTATTTTTCTTCCCCTTTGTGATTTGAAGGAATCATACTACCAAATAAGATTTGTTCAAGACCATTTCTTTGTGTGAAGCAGCTCTCCCCAGACAGTTAGGAACCAATTATAGGAATTCTTATATTCTTGGGATTTTTACAGATGATGTACACTCATTCCTTCTCCTAGGTAACAGAAGCGTGCACATGTGCAGGGAGACATAGGAAAGAAAAAGGAAACGAAAAGAGTAATTATGTTGTTTCCCGTTATATGCAATAACTAGCATTTGGTGAGAACACCCGTGCAAGTTTTAATTTTAAATGACAAGATTAAGGCAAAAGAAGCCAACATTCATTTTAAAATTACCACTTTTCTGAATCAATCAACATATTCATTTAAATTTAAAACTTAGTATTTTTTAAACTCAGTTATGTTTTTCATCCATGTCCTTTTGAAGTTGTCTACATTTTTTACACGTCATAAAAATATTTTTATTTTTTTCTTCAAAGTCTGATAAAAAGCTGATCAAGGCCTGGAGATTTTATGTTCTCCTAGGTTCAGGTCTACATATTACATTACAAAAATACAGCCACTGAAAACTGTCCCTGGATGAATATAATAAATAGACAAGTTATTTTAATCTTTAAAGGAATGTATTATTGGTTGAGTGTGGTGGTCTATGCCTACAGTCCCAGCTTCTTGGAAGGCTAAAGCAGGAATACTGCTTGAGCCCAGGAGATCCAAGCCAACCCGGGAAACATAACAACATCCTGTCTCAGGAAAATGAAAAAAAAATAGTATTACATGAAGTTTTTAATTCCTATGATGTAAAATCATGGTGGGACCTTGGCAATTGTAGTTCAATGAAAGAACCTTTATTAAGTATCTACCATAGGCTGCAACTATGGTAAGGCAAGTAAGGCATCTGTGTGACAGAATTTCTGGATATTTTCTTCCTTGGATTTGTATTAAAACCTCTGCTCCCAAGCCCCTGCTCTAATATGCTATAAGGCAACTATAGTTTATAATTATGTGGGGGGAAAATGCAAGGCAGAAACCTGTCCTACAATTTTAGATTCTTGAAAACTCTCTCATCAGGATGAAGACAGCATGCCTAAGGTGGTAAGCGTGGGTTCCTGCTGCGGACCTTCTGAGCCTGAAGGTTTCATCAGTCCCTACTCATGTGGCCCTGCATATGACACTGCAAGTGAAACCCTCATTTTCTTTATGTATGATATGTTTGCAATAATAGTACCTACTTTACTGGTGCCATGAAAATTCAGCATCTTACTAGAAGTACAGGCCCAGCAACTGTTAGAACTTGATAAATATTCATTATCATGTTATGATTTTCATTGTATTTATAGAAAAGGAAAGAAAACACAGTAAAACATCATTTTCATACAAAATAGAGTGATGTTTAAGGAAAAATCAAGCTATAAATGCTAATGGCCATAAACTTTTATGATTAGCTTTTACATTAAAAACTAATGTAAATGCAGTATACATTAGGAAATGTAATGTAACACACAGGAAATGCAGTTTCATCTTCCATGTAGGAAAAAAAAAAAAAGCTTATTCTTGCTATAAAAAATCTAAGATTATTAAATTTAAGACCCGGAAATGTCAATAGTAATGAAAATGCATCTGTATAGGTTGAATTTTTAAAAGCTCCGTTGTTGGCTGAGCACTTTTACATAAATTAGTATATTTAATCCTTAACAACCTATATGGTACTTTTTAATCTTCATTTTATAGATGACGTATCTAAGATTCAAGATAATAGAACTTCTCAGTAGCAAAAGTAGGTATTCACTTTTGAAACCAAAAACCTGAAAATAAATCTTATCCAGGTTATATAGAGGCAGGAATATTGCAATCCATATTTTAATTATTAAACATAATCTAAATTTTTATTGTTATTATTTGTTTTTTATACTGGGGATTGAACCCAGGGGCACTTAACCACTGAGCCACTTCCCCAGCCCATTTTTGTATTTTATTTAGAGACAGGGTCTCACTGAGTTGGTTAGGGCCTCACTAAATTTCCAAAGCTGGCTTTGAACTCACAATCCTCCTGCCTCAACTTCCCCAACCTCTGGAATTACAGGTGTGCACAACCATCCCCAGCATGTGAGTTTTAATCAACACAGTAAATCTAAAGCATATCTTTCCATAGCAATTGAGAAAACGTCAGTATTAATAGTAGTTATTGCATTTATTAAGCCATATTTTGACCATATTGCTGGGCAAAAAGATGGATAAAAACTTGAATGAATATTATTCACAGAATTAGTAATTAGCATTCATATTCATTTCAGTGACCCCATGGCTTGCTTCCATGAGTTCTCTTGGTTTTGTTGAGTTTATAATTAAAATTTTTAAATAAAGTGATACAATAGATATCAGAAATGAGTGATTGTAAAAGAAGTGTTTAAAACTAATGCATATTTGTTTGTAATTTGCCAATAACACTACTGGATAACAGAGTAACTAATACTTGCCCCTTGTAACCACAGGCATTCCATGGTGTTCACTCACCTAACAGAACTCCAGGAAGACTGCGTCTACCCACTGCATTCCAACTTGCGAACAGAGTTCATAATTAATCCTCTTCAACCCAATTTACATGCTGCCACCAGATTAGCCTTACTTAACTAATTTTAATTGTGGGTCTCCTTTTCCCAAGACTTTCTCCAGTTGCTCTCCACTGTCCACTGACTAGATGAAATGCTGTCTATGTGTTAATTCCATCTGAACCATATGTGACTTTCCCCTTATGTTACCTTTTTCTCTGCCTTTATTTTAATCCAGAAAAAGTTCCCGTGAAAGGAACACACACACACCCTTTTTTAGGGTCATTTTATTCAAAATTAATCCTTTCCCATGAATACTATATCTTTGTTCTTGGTGTTTTTTAATAACATTTTTGAAATTTGCCTTTGCACTGTCTCCTTCCCTCCCTCACTCCCTCCTTCCCTCCCTCTCTCCCTTTCTTCTATTTTTACCACCCTTCCCCCCCCCCTTTTTTTTCTGCTAATAGATTCAAACTTCTGGTACAGACAGATACTTATCTTCCCAACTTTATATTTCCCTCATCTCTCCCTCCTTAGGGACACTAATATATAACACAGCAAGGGACATGACCTTTCCTAACTTCTTTGCCATTTCTGTTAATGCATTCCTGAGTGTGGGTTTATATATGTTTGGATGAAAAGAAGGCAGAACTATATTTCACTGGTAAACTGATAGCTGGAATTCTTTACTTTCTTTTGAAGAAATGTCCATAATTCTGGCTTAGGTAGGGAATCCAAGAGGAAGCCCTTCACTCTATAATCGTATAATATTATGGCTGGAAGATCCCATTTGATCCAAGGACCTAATTTCATACATCAACTAACAGTGGGAGTTACTTCTCTTTTGCAAGCTGGTAAAGCTTTTGCTCAATATGTAGAAGAAGAAGAAAAATTCATCCTTTCAATTGATCAAAACTGAGGTACATAATAATCAGAAAAATAAAAAATATTGTACCCAGGAACATACTCTTATGACCTTATAAAGGCCTCAGAAAATAATAACTGTGGCAGAGCTGCAGGGAATTCAATTGTGCCTGCTCAATTCTGGGCACATCATTTTTAAGTCATTAGAGCTCAGATGCTCCCCTGTTCCTGTATTATAATTTTTCTTAAGGACAGACAATTCTTTTATCACAGGACTTTGATAATGAAAAGATTCTTAAGGATATTTTCCATCTCTTAAAACACTCATCACACGTTACACAAGAGAAATTGGAATGAGATTTCACATTTCCCCAAATTTTATCTTCTTATAACTAAAAAACATACAAGACCTTTTTGTGTTTTATTTGTTCTAATAATTGTAAATTTTTATTAAACAAAAGCATAAGCTGCCTTTTATAAGTGAGAACATTCTATACCCCTAGAATAAACCTGTATGTTTTACTGTTGATAGGAAACAGAACTCTGGCAAGCAGTGAACTAATGAATTAGAATTTGGCAGCACTCCATGCTGATACAATTTAGTTCAAATTTATGAAATCTGCTGCTTCCAGAAATCCACTTGTGCCTAAGGCCTCTCTGTACCTTGCAGAGTAAAAAAAAAAAAGACATTACTAGACTTCTGATTTTACCTTATTCATGAAGAAAAAAATTATGAACAACATACTTTTCAGATTAAACCTATAAACACTTCTTCAACTTTCCCACTACAGTAAATCAGTTACAACCAGCATTTCTTTGGTAGATCACAAAATATTTCTAAATTTTTGATTAAACTGAATCCCCTTAGACATGGTAGACCTAAACATCTCAACAAAATGTCTGCAGCCACAAAATGACTAGTGTCCTTGTAAAGAAGCAGAAAAACCCATCTGCTCAAAGGCATGTGGTTTTGTTCTTATATTCCTAAAACAAAACATGTATTCTCTCTCTCTCTCTCTCTCTCTCTCTATATATATATATATATATATATATATATGTATGTATATATATATATATATATATATATATATTTAAACATTTAAAGTATTTTAAAATATATTTAAATATTTAAAGAAATTTCAAAAATCATATATATAATTTTTAAAAATATTATGTTGCTTCTTATACTTAAAATTTTGTTTAAACATTTTCTATTTGTCAGATTATGAACCTCTCACCTATAAAAAAAACTGTCTCATTTTCATCTTTGTATCCTTTGAAATGCTTTACATATTAAGGGCATTCCATATGGGTTGATAGAAGTCATAAACTTAAGTAAGGTTTTGAAAAGTATATACATTAAAAAATCCTCGGCTTACCCGGAGGTTTCTTCTATGATGCTTTTATCTGAAGTTGCTGGAGGTTTACCATTTGCAGAAATAATACATTTACAGTCTAATAGGCACTGATGAAAAATTTAGTTTACTCTGAAATAACTGAATTGCCAAAGGAAATCATTTTGTAAGAATGACAAAAGCAATACCAGTCTCATTTGGCCTTGTGACCTCAGAATTAAAAACACACACGATGAATACCCACATATACTGTGGCACCTTGCTCAAGGCATATATTGTTTTACGCAACTAATTTAAAGAGAATTGGTGCATTGAATTGAAAGTAAATGTAAGGGAGAAAAGAATAAAAATAAACAGAAATCTAAAATGGCAAGTTCTTTCTGATATAAGATGTAAAAAGTAAACATACAAGACAATCACCAGGTTAGAATAGGCAAGAAAAAGATTCTATCTTGTGCTCATGGCTTATTCTGTGCTGAGGAATTTCATCTTATAATCATTTATTTTTACCTAATTTTAATCACATTCTTTTACTGCATATCTTTGTCAAAGGGGTTTCACTTTCTACCTAGATGATTTTCAATTTTGTATTTTGTCATCCCATCCCAGCTTATCAGATATTTCACAATTTCTTACCAACTTGCCTTTATAAACTCACATCAGTTATTTTTTAGAAGCGAACTGAAACTCTGTCTGGAACTGAATGTGATAGGCCAGCAACCTCAAGTAATTCCAGTATCATTCTAAAATCTTGCAGGTCTTTCAGAGATAGTTCAATGCTTCAGGCTTTTCTAATATGTTAAAATTTGTCATGAGGCTTTTTGGTTTGGTGATTACTTGATATTACTGTAGCAGAGGGTATAGCATTCCAAAAGCATGAAAAGATTTCCAAATGAAAGAGGTGTAGGAAAAAAATCTATTTATGTGAAAATTGGATCTTAATCTTAAGTACTAATTACCAAACTTGGGGAAAACAAGTATTTTTGTATTTTCTATAACAATGGAACATATGCTGATGTGTGATGTGTTCCATTAGATTACTTTTTTTTTTTTTTTAAGTCATCCTCTCTTTAAGTCCCAGGGGCAGTCTCCTTATTCCCTCTGTATTTGCTGAGGAATTATTCACTGTTGACAGAAGCTAGATGGCCTAAAGGAAATATCCAGAATACTAAGAACTGTAAAAAAAAAAAAAAAAAAAAAAGGACTAAAACATTTGATTCACTCTGAAATAGCCAACAAAAGAAAGCTGTTTTGTGAGAATAATAATTTTAAAAAGCAACACAAATCTCCCTTGGCTTTTGCATAAGTGCTAAATGCTGTCTATACCTTAGAACCCAAAATAAATGCTAACACAATTGGCAAACCTATGCCTGCTTCAGCTTTTGGCTTGCTCTTCTTTCTGCCTGGAACATTCACCTTCCTGATTCTCACATGACTACCCAATTTCATCCTTCAGGTCTCAGATTAAATATTGTATTTTTAAGGATCTGGCCTATATAATACATCCCCCTTGCCTGTCACTCTCTAACACAGCTCCACAGACTATTTAGTATTATCTGTTAAATAATTACACTACAATGTTTTAATCTCTTTAATTCCTTTACTCTGTAAAATAAGTTGCTTATCTCTCCTATCCTCCCCTACATCTCTGGTATATTGTTCAATGACCTATGTATTTAATAAATATTAAAGATTGAATAAATGAACATATTTCTTCTTCAGTATTAATAGATGTCAACAGCATCATATCTCCTTTCTTCCCTTATTTTCTCCTTGTCCCAACACTTTGTAAGTATTTTACTTAAGTTATTTATTGCTCTCATGATTCATGTAATACACAGAACTAGAGATGGTGCTGAGTGGTAGAGCCCTTACTTATGAGCCTGTGTGAAGCTCTTGGTTTAACCCCAGAGCTACACACACACACACACACACACACACACAACAAGGAGTGGGGAGAACTCCACTAAATGGAAAATTTCTTCAGAGCTAGGTTTTCTTTCATGCATTTTTTAAACATCAAAGCCTTTATGACATATATATATATATATATATATATATATATATATATATATATATTAACACTCAAATTTATTTATTTGCTTATTTAGATACTGAGACTTGAACACAAGGATGCTTTACTACTTCACCAGACCTATTAAATTTTATTTTAAGATAGAGTCTGGCTAAATTGCTGAAACTGGCCTTGAACTAGCAATACTCCTGTCTCAGCCTCCAAAGTTGTTAGGATTAAATAGCATGCACCACTGTGTCCAGCTATTCAAATGAATTTAAATGAAGGGATATAGACTATATTGATAACAATTTATTTCCCTTTTACCCAGTAGCTTATGTGTAATTTTCTAAGACTCTGAGATGGCATGCATCTGATCAAAGCACTAGCCTACATCTTGCTTGGGTCAACTAATAAATTTTAAACTCATATAAGATCATGAAAACATAAGTTGTAACTCATTTTATTTACTAGGAAGTGGAAAATAAACTTGTCATGCAAGTTAATGTAAATTAATTAAATAGTAATGAATTTGAATTAATGAAATAGAAACAATATTATTAATGTGGTTGATTTTTAGCTAAAACATTTATTAAATACATTTTCTGATGACTAGAAAGGTCTTTTACCAAAAGAAAACTTTAAATTTAACACATAAATAGATATGAATCTTAGTGAAGTTTGAAATTTTACTTTGAAATCTTAATGGGCATCATCATTTCTTCATTGCCAGCATAATTCTCTCAGTCTGGGCTCTGGCAGGAAAATAAGACAACTCTCACTGCAACCTGGGGGTTGACATTAATTAAAACCAGAAAATCATAAAGCATCTGTGGTGAGTGTAGATGCCAAATGAGATGGAGCGATTTTAAAAGTAAACTTCCTACAAAGGTAACTGAATGTCAGAATCTTAACATTTTTTTTTAAATACTGATAATTAAATATCATTCCTGAGTGCATCACATACATGCTCTTATGATTTATAACTTCTATCATTATGCTGACTAATATTGCTGAAAGCTAAATTGCAATAGTATAGATACTAGTGCTTATTTTAGGCCCAAAGAAAGTAAATATATATGCTGTTTCATTTTGCTCCATATATCCTAAGCTAATGAACAAAATGTCTAATTATCCTTGGCTTGAAGATTGGTATAACTCACAAACCAAAAGCAGGAAATCTAAGTGTTTCACCTTTAGTTTCTTTTTGTCCCAGTGGATAAAAGGCCCCAAGTATGGACACTAGAGTGGACTGAAAGTTTGAATGTTTGTGTTTCACAAAAATTCATTTGTTGAATCTTAAATCCCCACTGCAATGGTATTTGGAGATGAGATCTTTGGGAGACAATTAGGTCATGAGAGTGGGGCCTTTGCAAATGGAATTAATGTCTTATAAGAACAAAAGAGAATAAATGTTTTCATCCCTCACTTTCTCCTCTTTCTTTCTGTCACTGTCTTCCTCTCTTTTCTCTGCCAATGAGGACACAACAGTGAAATGGTTCTCTATTAATTGGCAGAGCCCCCCCCCCCCCACGAGACACCTGATTTGCTGGCACCTATATCTTGGACTTCCCAAGTTTTAGAACACTGAGAAATAAATTTCTGTTGTTTAAGCCACCCAGCTTCTGGTATTTTTGTACAGAGCCCAAATTGACCAGTACAACTCTGAAATAAATCATTATGTTGAAACTTTGTGAAAAAATGTCAATGGGACTTGCCTTCTATGGAGGTTTTTTTTTTTTAACTTTTTACTAAAACTATAATTTTATGAATACTAAATGGCTTAGCAAAGGATACAAAAACTACCACTTTAAAATTACACTAGTGTAGATTAGTGATATCAAACTCCAAATGAGGAAGAATATCATTCTATTCGTGAATAATAAGCCAGACACTGGACAAGGACACTATCTTGAGTCTTCAAAAGAACCAGGAAAAGGAGATGCATTAGCATTCCTATTTTATGATCAAAGAAAGTGGAGATTAGCAAAGACTAACAAGATTGCTTCAGTACTACAAAACTGAAAATTATGGAAATAAAGGGAGAGATTTGACTGGGGGAATGTTAGAGAGGGGCGTTAGCCTAGCAACTGTGTTCATTTGTCTGGGATTGGGACCCTGAGACACAAGTCTCTGGTAATCTAGGACAGTCCTGGGCAAGCTGGGAGAATGGAGAACACAACAGAGATATAATAAACACTGCAAAGGAACTCAGAAATTCTTTCAAGGAAAAAGGTTCACTGTTGTATCTTTTAAATCAGGATTGCCATGACTTGGAGTCGTTGTGGTTTGTCACCTCTGACACTCCATTGTCATGTGTAGACCATCACAACACTTCTTAAAATGTAATGAAGTTTTCAAAAAGAATGCCATAGGTTGACTTAGGAAATAATGAGGGACAGAGAAATCAGACTGGGTCCCGGAAATGGGAGAAAAATTAAAAAATATATATTTTTTGAGATTGGCAATGTGTTTATACATTTTTTAGAGTCTTTAAGAAAATTGGAGAAATAGAACTAAAGAGGCAGTTGGTGAGGTGCTTTTGTTTTTTTTTGTTTGTTTGTTTTTGGTTTTGTTTTTTGTCTAACAAATGGCAAGAAGATTGTAAGTTCAAAGTCAACAGCAGCAAATTGACCTAAGCAATTTAGAAAAACCCTGTCTCAAACTTTAAAAAAATAAATAAATAAACAAACAAATAAATAAAAACACTGGGGATGTAACTCAGTAGTAAAACACCCCCTGGCTTCTGTTCCCAGTACCAAAAGAAAAGAAAGAGGGGTTGGTGGGGAGAGAAAGAATTTATTTATTCAGTATTAACCGTGAGAAAAAAATTCAGAGGGGAAAATTATATATGGTATTTAAGAAAATGTAGCAATTGTATCAATGAAACTAAACTATTCAACCAAAGCATTTTTTTTCTTTTTTTAAAGGACTTTACCTGGTTTCTTGTTTCTTTTTCCTATAAGTTTTTGCACATTTGCAAAAAAAATGGCTGCTTTGCAGCCTTGAAAATGAGCAAAACATTTGATGTGAATTGCTTCCTACTTTTTCCATTCTCAAAATACCTATCCAGCTCTGAGACATTCTGAAGAGACTCCTGAGATGTGCATCTCTGTCATCTGGGAAATTCTGACTCCTCTTATTTTTTGTGATTCATTTTTCTTTATCTTCCCAGATTTCGAACTACCAAGTCATCATCTACAACAACAAAACACAATAGCAAATAATCCAAAAGCTTCATGTGTTCCCTTTTCTGCAATATAAAATTGCCTTCATATCACAGTTTTGATTAAAAATCCAATCTTGTTAGGCTCATGCTATTCTTATCTTAGGGTTATGATTCAACATTCAGACTGTAGCATCCTTCATGCTATTGTGTTTTAGTCAGATGTAAACTAGCATTTCATTTGAATCAGCTACTGTGGCATGATCCACATAATTCTGTGTCACTCTTAAGAGAGGCTACTTCTGCTCACCAGAGGTTTGGAAAACAAGTTGTTCTACTGAATCAGACTCTGGATTCCCTTCTGAACACTGATGCAGCACTAGTTACAATGGAAATATCATACTTTTTGAATTCATGCAGTTAGAAACTAGTTTGTGAAGCACTTAAACAATTTTCCTAGTCAATTAGATATTTTAAGCATCTCTGAAACCTGAGTACCATGGGGAATTTATTCAAAATTTCAGACAGTCCAACTGGAACAAGACTGGCAATGAGGTAAGTAGAGAGAGTCCCAGGAAGAGTATTTTTCTATGGTGCTGTTTATCATACTTTTGGATCACAGTACAATTAATGGAATAAAATGATTGAATGATCTGCATATCTATCAAAAACCATTTTCAGTTCCCTTCCTGATCTCAGAATGAGTCACGATTGTTAGACAATTTAATTTTACTTTGACAATAAATTTCTGTTCAAAAACAAGGAAATTCTCAAGGAACAACGTTTATGCAGACAATCCATGCAGTTAATGAAATGCCTCTGTGAGGACTGCAATCAATAACAGTATAATCTATGTTTATAAATAAGAGTATGGCCTCAGAAGAGTGCAGGGCAGTGATGAATTATTCAGGAAGTCTGCTTTGCTACTTCCATGCTTACAGCTTTTCAGTGACAGAAACACCTGGCTTAGCGCCCTCTGACTCCAGCCTCCTCTGAATAGCTAAATCTCTTCCTTCCTTCTTGTTCTAAGCGTAAATTATCCATAGAGCCCAAGGTTCTTGCAGTTTATCCGAGGGTAAGCTCCAAAGGCTTTCCAGAAAACTCCAAGAAGATTGGGTCAGTTTCTTCAGGTCCCATACCCATAGGCAGAGCTGCTGTCTGTAGAGTGTACCTTTGCCATGCATAGGAATTGGGGCCTAATTGACACTTTAATTCCTAGGGACTGTCAGGCAGGGTTAATGTGAGTAGGGAGAGGGAAATTAGTAGTTAATAAGGGAGAATAATAGAAAAGGAGACTATTTCCCCTTGCTAAATATCTGTAATTTGTGCCTTTTCCCATTAGTTTCACAATGAGGGATGTTATAATAATAGCAACAATACAATCCCTCAGAGGATTATAAGGAGTTTTGCCCTTCTCTGGACTTAACTAAAGTGATAACTGTGACATTCAATGTGCAATCAACAGAGCTTGGGAATTGGAGGGGACCAAAACTTATTAGCTAGCCTAATCCACTGTCTGAGTATTTTGTTCAAGTCAGCCTCCTTAAATGACCCTAGGAGTAGAGTTTTTGCCACATCTTCTGGGAAGCAATTATAAAGCCAATAATTTTTAGTGTTATTAATTTTTTATATTCAGGCTAAATTTTCCTTGGCTTTATTCCTTCCATTTATTAATACTTATTGGCCTAGATAGCTCTCCTAAATAATATACATGTGCACAAAACTAACATTTGTGGATTATAACATTTGATAAGAAGATAGGTCACACTCTTTCTTGAATTGAGTTATATTTCTAATTTCTCCTAAGATATAGCCATTTCAAAATATATATTAACTTTCAAAGACTCTAACTCTCTGGAAAGCTTATCTCTACAAATTTAGTTTCAACACTCTGGTTGATTGAAGTGGGCTTGATATATTCTGTTGGGGATTTTGGTATAACATAATTTTATATAAGTTCATCTTTTATGCTCCATACCAAATACCTCAAGCAGTGTTGACTTCCACTCGCTGGACTCCTAACTCACAGAACCACCATCAAAAGCCTTTGCTATCTGATCACCAGAAGAAATTCTTCACAGAAGGTCAGCAGATTTTGACCTATTTCCTGGCCTGCAGGAGTCTGCATCAGAAAATAAAATTGGCCACACTTCAATGCTCCGTTTTAACGTTCCCGAGCGAGTGGAGAAGATGAGGTGCTTCAGAGTCTTTAACATTTTTCTGCACATCAGAGGAAAAGAAAACTGATCGGGTACCCCTAGACATTACTATTTCAGTAATAATGTATTCAGGAAAAAAAGACAGTTGACTATACAAATCTGCCTGCGAATACACAACTGCTCTGCTGTGAACTGAAAAAAAAAAAAATAGCTCTTTGATTTGAAGCCACTAAAAGAGGAAAAAAAAAATCTCTCTTAAGTATGTCATTAAGTTCAGTAGTGAAATCCAGAAAAGTTAATGAAAAAATATGGTCAAAATCTTGGATGTACTTTCACATTCCTTTATTTTCTACCCAGATCTTCAACATTTAGGTCATGATACTGAATAGTTAGGACAATTAATTAGCTACCAAATATAGATAGTGACAATTTTAAGTTTGGCTTAGAAGCCAGGAGAAGTAACCTACTCTGGGCTCTCACATGTTTCGTTACTGTAGCAACTCCCTGTGCATGAATGAGAATCAAAAAGAATCCAATATAAAGAAGCACGCACAGATCTTAGCCAGTCCTGATAAATAAAAATGTGAAAGTAAAGGCCACTGCTTTCAATTAAAATTGCACCAATTGTTCATAAATGTATTGGTGCTTAGTGGAGATGAACCAAGTGATTTTCAGGTGTAATATAGGTTTAAGAAATGATCTATCATGCCACTTTTGAAAAAAAAAATATAATATCTTGAGTACTGCTTTCAGAAAGTAGATCAAGTATTTTAATTTCATTTTCCAAACACAGTTATTAAATTTTATCATCTGGAGGTGTTTTAATTTTAAAATTTAAGTTTGCTCCCCTTCCATTATGTTCCAAGCACTTAAAATTCCAGAATTGGGTTTATTTAAATCAAAACAAAACCAAAAAATTCTTTACAGCAAAGGAAACAGTCAACAGAGTGAAGAGATAACCTAAGGCATCAAAGAGAAACATTTGTAAACATCATCTACAAAGGACTGAAACAGAATATTTAGGGAACTCAATAGCAGTAATAAAAAATAAAAAAACAATAATGTGACTGAAAATGGGCACCATACTTACATAGACATTTCATAAAAGAAGACCTACAAATAGTAAGCTGGTATATGATGAAAAAATGCTCATCGTGAAACATCCTGAAATTTAAAAACCAAAATCACGGTGACATATTATCTCACTCCAGTTAGAAAGCTGTTATCAAAATCACAAGAAAGCAAGTACTGACAAGGATGTGGAGACAAGGGAAGCCTTATAAATCACTGGTGGGAATGCAAGTTAGGATAGCCATTATGGAAAAAAGGCACCTCAAAAAATTAGAAATAGAATTACCATAGGAGTCCCACTGCTGGATATATGTCCAAAGGAAATGAAATCAATATGTCAAAGTGACTTCTGCACATCTATGCTTTCTGCAGCACTATTCACACTAGCCAAGAAATGGAAATAACTTAAGTAACTATCAACTGGTAAATGGATAAAGAAAATGTTATATTACCAAATGGAATAGAGTATAGCTGGAAAAAAGAATAGACTCCTGTTGCTTGAACAACATGAATGAAAGGTTATTAGGTTAAGTGAAGTAAGCCATTTACAGAAAAGACAAAAACCACATGGTCTCACTCATCCTTGAACATTTTTAAAAAAAGTTGATTTCATAGAAATTGAGAGAAGAATAATGGTTACCAGAGACTAGAGAAAGTAATGGGAGAAAAGATGGTGAAAAGTTATTCAACATATATTAAGGTACAGTTAGAGAAGAGAAATAGGTTCCTGTATTCTATTGCAGAGTAGGGTAACTATGGAAAACAGTAATATATTGGATTTTTCAAGATGTTAAAAGAAAGAATTCTATAATGTTTTTATCACAAAGAAATGATGAATGTTTGCAAAGATAGATTGGCTTATCCTGATTTACACATCACACAATGAATATTTGTATTGAAACATCACATGCAACATCATATATAGTTTAATTTTGTGTCAATTAAAGAGATACATTTAAAAATAAAATTTCAGAGATTTCCTATGACAATTTAACATCAAAAGCATTAATCTCCCCAACTATAAATGATTTTAACATCTTATTTTATCTTGTAGTAAGGCATTCATGTAGTAATTACAATTTTTTGTTTCAGTTATTCATGTGCCAAAAAGAAGACCAAGATAAATGCTTATTTTTAATCCTAAAACATGCTCTATCAAATGACTTAATTTAAACACCATGTAATGTTTTCCAAGCTGTTCATCTACAAAGTGTCAAGAAACAGAATATTGAAGTAATTCAAACAAAAAAATAATAAAAATAAATGCAAAAATTTAATTATTTAATTAATAATCAGTGATTTACTTTTTGTTGCACCTTGTCACAAAAACTATCAATAAACATAATCCCAATTAGTTTATTTGTGATCTAAAATCACATCACAATAGAAAAGCCTCATTAGCACAAATAGGGATTTTGAAACAAAAGATAAAAAGGGGTCCCTGCTGCTTACAAAGGGAATAACTAACATGATTTTTAAATTTACCTTATTGTAAAAATTAACTAGCTGAAAGTTTAGAGGATTTAATTTTTTAAGTTATTAGGGTGGTTATGTTTCAATCTCTGCTCACTGCCAAATGCACCTGCATTGACACATAATGCAATTATAATGCATCTCTAAGATTTTTTTCTTCTGCTATTCCAACTGCTTCTGTACATATTTTTTATTTTTAACATTTCTACACCTTTTAAATAACATCGCTATATATTTCAGCTAAATTGTAAAAATTCAGAACATACCTAGAATAGAACCTCAAAATTTAGCAGAAGCATATAACATGGGAATCTAGCTCTGTGGAGCCTTGTCAGACTTCCACATCACTCAAGCCCAGCTATGGTCTGCTCTGCTTGCCTTCCCTAGCTGCTTGGGCAGAGCTTATTCTCATCTCAGTCCTCATAGACATTGTGTTTTACATGTCTGTGATGGTCTCATCCTGGTTTCCATTTATCTTTTAGCTCTTCAGAAAAATGAACTGTTTTTGTTTTGTTTTGTTTTTATTACCAGGGATGGAACTCAGGGTCATTCAACCACTGAGCAACATCCCCAGCCCTATTTTTGTATTTTATTTAGACACAGGGTCTCACTGAGTTACTTAGTAGCCTCACTTTTGCTGAGGCTGGCTGTGAACTCTGGATCCTCCTGTCTCGGCTTCCTGAGTTGCTAGGACTATAGGTGTGGGCCACCGTGCCTGGCCAGAAAATGAACTCTTAATTCATTTACTTGTTGACTGTACACCTCCAAGAAAACCCCAGCAGGGGAAAATCTGTATATCTTAGTGACCACAACATCCTTGGCCTCTGAAACAGGGTCCTAGCAAAAAATAGGTACTTGGGAATGTGTGTTGAAAAACAATATGGGAAAGAATGAATTCATAACAATTTTTAAATCATGTATAATCTTATTTGGAAATAAAAAATTATCAATTATTTGGATATTATTTATTTTTCTCTTTTTGCTTTTTCATTAGTGAATTGTGCTGATGAATTAAAAAAAAGCTTGAGCTAAATAATAAATCACAACATAAATATGGATGGACCTTATAAAATGCATGATTCCTTTTATTAAGTGAGATCATACTATAAATATTACTTTGCACCCTGGATTTTAACGTTTACCCATATATTACTAAAATTTCAGTATGACATTGAATTCTAAAGCTGACTTTATCACTATAAAATGTACTAATATATACTTAACAATGACAAGAGTGACTAATTTGTAGGTGTTATTTTCTGTGATTAAAAATCTCACAATTGTCAACTCCTTTTCATCCTCAGTAACTATGATATTGCTCTATTTTATAAATGGTCAAGACTGCACTGATCTAAATGTCAGAAGAAAGACTGAATCAAATAAAAACAGAACATCTTTCTTCTCTCTATTATCTGTTTCTCCATCTTTCCTAAGGGAAAAATAAGTCAGTATCACCTACATTGCCCAGAGCTCTTCATGAGAAGGTTTGTTTTTGGAACTTAGGTCAATTCTGAATACTTTATCATTTTAAAAATGTTTTGATATTTGAATGGGGATTAATTCTTATCTTGTTTTTTTAAAAAAAGAAGTTCATTTCCTTGTGGATTTTTAAAAAGTTTCCAGGATGCCTTTTCATTCGTACTTTTTTATTGGTATAACAAATTGTTATGGTTTGGATATGAGGTGTCCCCCAAAAGCTCATGTGTGAGAATGCACGAAAATTCAGAGAAGAAATGATTTGGGTTAGGAGAGCCTTAACTCAATCAGTGAATTAATTACCTGATGAGATTGAGTGGAAATTGAGGCAGGTGGGGTGTGACTGGAGGAAGTGATTCATGAGGGCATGGCTATGGGGTATATATTTGTATCTGGCAAGTAGTGAACTAACTAACTAACTATCTCTCTCTCTCTCTCTCTCTCTCTCTCTCTCTCTCTCTCTCTCTCTCTCTCTCTGCTTTCTGATCAACATGTGAGCTGATTCCCTCACCACACTTTCCTGCCACGATGTTCAGTCTCACCTGGAGCCCTGAGTAATGGAGCCGGCTTCTATGGATTAAAACCTCTAAAACCATGAGCCCCAGAATAAACCTTTTCTCCTCTACAATTTTTCTGGTCAGATCTTTTAGTCACAGCAGTGGCTAAAACACAAATCATATTTGAAGAGCAGCCCTATCACACTCTGTAAGTTAGAAGATAACAGAACCCTACCCCATTCTGCAGACTTAATATACTTATTACCAGGAATGACTTAACATTTAAAACAACACAGTTAATTTGGTTTTCTAAATTGTTTTTATTGAGTCTAAGACACTGTGGTATGGAGTCAGCTTGACTGCATGAGTAAGATGATTGGTTTTGCAGTGGATTCTTCTGAGAGGCTTCTGGTCAGAGTGATGTCACTGCAGTCCATTCACAGTGGGCTCCTAAACACCTGCTCTAGGTTGCACATTAGAAGCTGGGGATACAACACTGAATCTAAGACAGCCTTCATGGCACTTATCCATATCTAACAGAAAAGACAAACAACAACATACTGTAGGTAAGGTGCGCATAAAGATATCAAATTTGTTAAACAAGGTAAGAGGCCAGGGAGTTATGGTGGATGTGAAAACTATGTCAAATGATCAGCAGAGGCTGTGACACTTCATTAAAAAAAGGGCTGGGCATATGGCTCAGCAGATAAGTGACCCTGGATTCAATCCCTGGTACCAAAAGTAAATAAATAATAAATAAATAAATACCTAATGCTGGGATAAAGTGACTTACAGAGAATAGACTGTCTTTGTGCATCATGTCTGCATTTGTGCATTTGTCTGTCTAAAAAGACTACAACTTCATCACTATTCCTATTTTCTTAACTAAATTTTTTCTTTGATTAACTAACCCTGGAAAAAAGATTTTGCATGGCACCATTAACCACATAAGTTTTGAAAAAACACTGAAAAGCAAGGTTTTTAACATGTGTGCCCTTAGTCATTATAGAATTTGAGTTTGGTTTTCTTGACCTATACTAATACACTTCCTTATTCTTACAATCACAAATGTGTAAGAATTAAGTAGGATTTATTAAATTATAAGTCCAATGTAAGAATAAAATGTTTAGATTACATTATTTGATGTTTTGAAAGGTTACATGTGTCATTTAGTGAAATGGTGAAAATCAGAAAAAACTGGGGCCTGACTGCCCATGTTAATCGGTTTCTATTACTTAATTACATCATGGCTCTCAAAAAATTGAACTCTTTGGTGGTTCTGTTTCCCCTTATTTAAAATGAGGAGGATAATAACCATATTTATTTTATAGGATTTTGTGAGGAGTTAAGGTGTTAATATAAAAATCAATAAAGTCAGTACCTGTCTTTGATAAGAACTGTATAACTCCCCAGCCCATAAAATTTAATTTATGTTTTATAAGTAGAAAAGCCACTCTTCATCAAGCTTTCACTTAACCATAGAAAGGCTTTTGGTATGGCCTTCTGACTCATTTGCTTCAAGTCAATATCTTTTTCTTTACACGTGTTGACATTCCCCTGTGGCAGAAAAATCAACATTTTGAGTCACTTGCTTTAAATAACAGACTGACACCTAGTTTGGGCATCTATCCATATTGAATTTGTTTCAACAGACTTTTAAAAAATACTGAAGTTCTAAGGCCTCTTCTGTCTGAATATTTGTTTTTTTCTTTTCTTTTTCCCCCTTTTATTCATGATTCCACCATGACAGTAAATATTGTGTTATGCTCAGACCAAGGATAGATCTGCTCTCTGAAGCTATATTCATAATCCACTGTTAGCAGTAGCATTAGGACTAATGAATGAAGGGAGGTAGAGTTACTGAAATAGTCACATACCAAGCTTGCCCTAATGGATCCAAGGAACAAAGGAAAAGAAAGCAGAATTGTTTTCAGGAGCTTAAGGTCACATCTCTTCTATTTCAAAAAGAAACAAATTGTTTTACAGAGATACATTTAAAAAAAGCTTATATTAAAAAAGAAACACAATCCTGAGAGAGAAGAAAATATATTGATAAATGCAACTGTGTTGTAGACAACTTCTCTAGAAAATAAGTTGTTATCCAAGAGCTGGTGGAAATCCACATTCACATTTATGACAAGTTGTGACAAAACCTTTATTCTTGTACCCTTCTTCTGATGTAAGCTATCTGATTTGGACATGATTTCAATATCTAATCCCCCTGCTAAGCCTCAGCATCATATCACCATCTTATATTGCTGTAGTCCAGGAACATTGATGCTAAAGGCTGATACAAAATGTTCATAACCATGAAGAAATAAACAAGAAGAGAAAATATGAAGAGTGAAATAGTTTTATACAAATAATACAAAAAAAGGACTCCAGTGACTCTAAAAAAGGGTAATAAGAAAACATAGGAAAATAGCCAAAAAATTCTACCAATTGTCAATCATAATTTAATGTTCATTTAAAATATTGTCTTAATCTTTAAGCATTTGAAATATTGTATTTGAAGGAGCCCCCACTTTCTCTGAATCCCTGAAATGCTTTTTGGAATGACTTTATAGCCCTTTTATAAGGAAGAGCTGATTCATTTTATCATTTCTATGTATGAGCAGCAGTTCCACTGGATGTTTAATGAGTATTTGTGGAATAAGCTGTCAAACTATATTTCTTACATATATTTCTATATGTATTCTTTGTGACACTCACATATTCACAAAACATTGCAATTCTTCAAGTTCAGAGACATTATCCTACTTGCCTTTGTGATGCTGGCAGTCCTTATCATCACTGTAGAAAATCAATGTTTGTTTATGAATGGAGACCACAGTCATAGTCACAATACAAAAGAATGACTGCATTTGACATTGAAACCAAGGAAGCAAGTATGAAATAAGAATTACACAATTTTTGAAAATTCACCTTTTCTGGAAATCAAAGTAATAACATTCTCAAATTAGTGTGTCTGTATATATACATATATATGTATACATATATGTATACATACATATTTATGTATACACATAAATGTATACATATATGTATAATACACATTTATGTATACATATATGTATACATAATGTATACACATTTATATATACATATATGTATAATTTTAATGCTCATCGCTATTTCTATTCAAACTTAATGTTTCATTAAGAAAATTCATAATTTATTGTATTGCTATGTTCCAGTACTCTACCTTAGAAAAGTCTTTCTGTTTTTATTAGAAGCAAAAGCTCTAGTATAGACAATTTATATTATTGCTGATTATACTTTTTTTTTAACTAGAAACTTAGCAGATTCTAAAGTGTTCATTTTTAGTTATTATCATTGTAATACTCCACAATGAACTAAATATAATATTTTGCAAGCCAAACAATGCCTTAACTTACTCAGTAGCTCTTGAGACTTGAGACTGCCATGTCAATGTTCACTCATATAATATTTTAATAGTAAGCTACTGAAAAATTCAGCAGACTCTTCATCAATTTTCTTTCTTTCTTTCTTTCTTTCTGGGGGTAGGGATTGAATTTAGGGGCACTCAACCATTGAACCACATACCCAGGCTTATTTTGTATTTTATTTAGAGACAGGGTTTCACTGAAATTCTTAGCACTTCACTGTTAATGAGGCTGGCTTTGAACTTGTTTTTCTCCGGTCTCAGCCTCCCAAGTTTCTGGGATTGCAAGCATGCACCACCACACTTAGCTGATTTGTCTATTTTCTTAACAAGATATTTAAAGGCAACATATTTTATGATTAATTAATAAACCTTCTCCTTGTCACCAAAATATTATATAAGTGAATTTAACTTTTCAGTCCATATTTTTCTTTTCTGAATTTTTTATCCAATTAGTCATTGGTGAAAGACTCACATGGGATTTTGTTCCTTTTTCTATTGTATCTCACTGACTATAAGTGATATTATAATGTGGACAATTCACCAGCTCACCAAATCTCAGGAATATATGTATGCTGAACATCCTGTTATAAACCTATTCCTCTTTTAGAACATTTACTGCAAAATAAGTATCTTTCTATTTATATGTTGGTACCTCATTCTAAATGATATGTTTCTTGATGATAAAACTGTTCTATGTTG
This sequence comes from Marmota flaviventris, assembly GCF_047511675.1. Classification (NCBI taxonomy): domain Eukaryota; kingdom Metazoa; phylum Chordata; class Mammalia; order Rodentia; family Sciuridae; genus Marmota; species Marmota flaviventris. The sequence continues at coordinate 108,481,014 of NC_092501.1, read as the reverse complement.
TTCATACCTTTGAATAAGACATTAGTGCTCTAGGATTATAGACTATCAATTTACTCTTATTTGTGTTATTTTTACAAAGTTTTATTTGGTACTTACATTTTAATGTTTCATTAAGAAAATTCAATACTTACATAAACATGTGAATCCAATGTTCAACTTTAAAGAAATAGAAACTGATGTAACACAGCTTAGACAGTATTGTTTGCTTGTGAATGGACATAACAATTATTTTCCTAACACAGAAGAATGTACTTCACATAAGTTTTCAACAAATGTTTGTTAAATTTTTCTTTAAAAAATTGTTGAAAAACTGTATTGTAAAAGGATTATTTCTATACCAGATAAAGAGAGTGACTTTCAAGAAAAATATAGGAAGTATACACTGAGTAATATCATTCTATTGTGAGAACAAAAGAGATTCATGAGACTGTCCTTTAACAATCAAATTTTTGCAATATAAAATGCTAATGGCATATATGACAATGCATATGGAAATATACTTGCCAAAAGAAATGAGAGCTATTGGAATGATTCAAAAATTGTAATCAATCATGGCTCAGAGAGAAATATGATCACAGTACCATTGGGGTTATCAAAGGGTGGTGCTGTAAAGTTTGACAACCCCTGGCCTAAAGAACTGATCTCTTATTTATTAAATAATGCATATCAAATTTTATTTTTCATCAAGTGGTAGCAAAATCTCATTGATGTATTCCTCTTAATTTTTATTTTTATAAGTAGATTTTCCTTTGAGGAATATTTTTCTTATTAATTATATGCACTACAATTCAATCTTTCATTATTTTTATTGGTGCATTATGATTAAACATAATAGTGGGATTCACTATGACATATAGGCAATCATAAAAATATTCTTGTTGGTGTAGAATTTTAAAATGAGGGGACTGATGACTTTTGCAGCTCTGCATCAGAATTGAAACTGGGATACTTGAGCCAAGCCATTGCGCTGCCTATGATCTCATTTGCACTCTCACGAACTAGACTCAGGCAAAATTATGTTTGTAATGTTTTAACTCTGGTTGTGTTATGCATTCCTACCAGCACTTTCAATGGTGTCATGCATAGAAACTAGCCATTTGAGAAATTATCCCTCAGGATTTAAATCCTGCCTGGGTGATTTATTGGTCCTGTGATTTTGGATACCTTTTTGGAAGCCACTGAACCTGAGTTTTCTCTTCTATAAAGTGGTGATAATAATACTTTCCTACATACTGGGAAATTGTAGAAGTGAGTGAAATAACCTGCATAAACTACCTATTAGTGTGACAGGCACATTGTAAGCCCTCAATAAATGAGAGCAGTTGCATTTATTTCCCTAAAGGGTTCACTGTTAGAGGTACCTGCGTTTCATTGGCTGCTCTCAAAGATTTCAAAACACTAAGGAAACATAATATAATAGAGATTCACAGCTAAAAATTAAGACCACTACTTACTAGTTTTATCACATCAGATGAGATTTTGAACCTCAGCTCCTTATCTGTATATTGGGGTTAACAGGATTATTATACAGCCTAAGTCCATGAATGCATGTTAATGTGTGACAAAGAAAAAAATGCTCAGTAAATATCAGCTTCTCTTCTGATTGCTGTCAGGAGACTATTTCAGGCATCCTTTCTGTCCTTCAAATCTCAAGTGCATGTCAACTCTACCTAGCATGGCTGTTGTTTGAGCCTCCTCTGGCAGACAGAATTCATGACGGCACATTTGCTAAGTCTAGACACAATCCCAGCATCATTCTAAACACAGCACTCCAGGTAGCATATACTAATTCATAACAGTTGGCAGAAAATTATAACACCTATGCCCTTCCTATAGGATGCTCAACCAATTCAAATGACTTCGGCAAACAAAAGGGCAGTAAAAATAAATAAATGAAGCTAAATGGGGAATAAGATGAAATATGGCAGCAGAGGCTAGGCTTCCAGTGATGGGAATAAAAGGTAGTAGTGGGAATCATTCAAATTCCTAGGAGTAGAGGATATGAACTCCAGAGGGACCCCCCCCCCCCAGCCTTTGGTGACTATTCAGAAATGGAGTGATGTTACCAGCTCATGCAAATATTCAATGAAAGCGATAGTTTTTTATTTCTGCGACACTGGCAGCTAACTCAAAATTAAAATATTGTATGACCAAGTAAAATAAGGCAAAACGTTAGAACTTTGCAGCCAAGATGCAGTGTCGGAAATCAGGGAATCACTCTAATTTTCTGCAACTCTGTTTCTCACATTTCCGGAAATTTAAAATAGCAATTAAATATTTACTTAAGTAAAAATCAAAAGAATAGAAATTTAGGATCTTGTGGTTGCTTTGTACAGAAAGCCAAAAAAAAAAAAAAAAAAAGAGCGGGAAGAGAGGATTGAAGGTTATCTACATTAAGTTATTTTTTCCAAGTGTGGTCTAGAATAAATAGAATTTGCAATTTGTTACATAAAAATAACTGAAAATAGGGGTGGCTAGTGGGGAGTTACATCCTCTGAGAAGTATCGATATTGAGTCCAGCTTCCTGTGAGAAGCATTAAAGCAGAAATGCAAGGGTAAATAGCTTAGACCCTAGAAAGTTATATCCTTTAAGATCAGCAAATTATATATATTTTTTCCAACTACAACCCTAATTCACAATATCAGGACTTGTGGCTCATCTGTCAGTACTTAGCTCCATTTTCTCCTCTGTGGTCTCACTGCAGGAGTTTCACAAGATGGAAAATTCACTTAGGCTACCTGCTCTAGATAAAAGTCGGGAATGGCAAACTCACATCCCAAGAGCGTCTGGTACATACTTCAGTTCGACAGAGAAAAATTTTAACTGCACTTGAAAGAAAATGACCCTGGAAAATAGGTTAGCAAGGCAGCAGGAAGTGTGAGTCTCGATATGTTTTGAATTTCGAATTCTGAGTACTCTTTACAGGCAGAAAATGATGTTGTATGCCTCCAGCTAAAAGACAAAAATAAAACAGAACCCCACCACCCTCCTATCAAACCATAAACTTCCTCCAAGAGGCTTGATCTGTAAACTTGCATGCATGAATTATTCGTGCTTTAAAAAAATCATTTTGTACAAACCCAAAAGCTAAATCTTTTCAACAACTTAGATGATAAATTTTACTTCTCAAGTGAAAACTAACTATTAAAAGGGGGCAACAAAATTTACCAGTCCATACAATTTAAAGATTTTAGGAATTATAATTAATGTATTGATAATATTATTTTATATTTTAAAAATCCAGAAAAATTAAAAGTATTTTTGCATTGCTAAAGACCACATGATTTTTGTACAAAACACTGATTAAAGTAACAAAAATATTTATTTCTGGGGAAATAAATTTGTGGAGAAATAATTTATGGGAAAATTTATGTATCTATCTAAAGTACACACAACTCCAAATATACATACCACTTCTACTTTGAACTTGATGATAAAGTCCTAATTTTGAAGCAAAGTACTGACAGTATGATATCTAAACAATAGAGATAGACATGGAGGCAGAGAAGAAAAATGAAGGGATTTACTGCTTATTAAAATGGTGCTGTTACAACTCAACTAAGAATGCTGTGCTATTTTCACTATAGTATATGAACATTGGTGATTTTAAACACTGTTGTAATAAATTTTTCTGTTCATTGAACCAATAACAAAAACTGTATCGCTCAGGTGAGCATGAGTGAAGTGGGAGATGCAGTGTTGGAGACCCTTGCCATATACTGTTCAACACAAGGCTAATGCCTCCCTCCTAGAATTCTTATTTCCATCTTAAATTGACCTTTCATTATTTTATTTTAATGTGAAATCACTATTTAATGAGTCATTGTAAATTTCAAAGGAAATTAAAGTCTTGTGTCAGAAAAAAAACACTTATTTATTGACTTTGATCTAAACACAACTGAATGCTCTCTGATAAAAAGGCATTTCCACAAACTGAAAGTTTGCAAGGAAATTTGCTTGTGAACACTTCTCTTATGATATGCCCACATATGGGTAGAAGCAAACATCCTTTGTCAAATTGACCTCAACATGTACAAAATGATCCTCTAAGCTTGGACAGTTAGTTGCTCATGCCTGAGAAATCTGTAATCTTCCTCAGAGAAATTAGTTATTTTAACAACTAAAATCATTATTATTGTCACAAAGTGATTTTTATCCTTCCTGATGAAAAGAGACCTTGCTTGGTTCCTATCTATCACAATCTAAAATGTGTTACATCACCATGATGTGGGTAAGTAGAAAACTTCTTCCCCCTCTCATCTTCCCATACATGAACTATTGTAGCCTTTGATAGGATAAAATGCATAGCTTGGAACAAATAGGGATATAAAAAGGTCAAAATTACCCTAATAAATACCAGTTCATACACATTTATACAGATGGCAATGTTTGTTTAAGATGAGATCTGGCTTCTCATGCTCACCTAAGCCCTCACCTTCTACTTGCTTAATGAATTGCCCATTCCATGATACTCCTACTCTGTGTTCAGAAAGCATCTTAGATGAGTGGAAATGACCTCCTAAATACATTTTCCCTTGGGATGAGAAAAATAATGGAAACTTAATTATCATGCAGATTCTATAGAAATAGAATAAAATACTTATTTCTATAACTCCGAATTCACCGAAAACTCATGCCTCCAATTCCATGCCTGCATTAATATATACCCAGTTACAGTATTACTTCTGTAAAATGCCAGCGTTCACTAGAATTTAGAAATACACGAACATGCAGATATGAAAATGAGTCAAAGGTTCAAACAGTAGATCCAGAATGTTTTAACAACACAATACAAGGAAGTTTTTTTGTTGTTGTTTTTTGGAACTGGTCTGTTCATTCACAGCAAGAAGATGTTTCCAGCTGATGTGTTTGATTGAGCTAGCTGATAAGTTTTATTGCTCTCATGTAGACAATGAAACAAACGCCTAATGGGGGAAATTGCATGGAGTCTAACTTGGAAGCAAAGTTAGCCTCTGGCTAGTGAGTGTGTCCAGCTGAGAAGCTAGTTTCAATCCCCTAGAAAGTCTCAAATGCAAAGCAGGAACGAAAGACAGAAGACGGATGTTTCATTAAGATAGATGAACTCAAAAAGAGCGGTGATGCAGAGAAAGTTAATAAGGGAAGTAGGAATAAGTGGTGTTGCGATTATTACCAACATAAAGCAAATTGCTCCGGGTCCCATAAGTCTTTTAAGGTTCAATCCCCCATGCTTAACCAGATGATCTGCCTGCATCTTCACTCATACATCTTGCCCTACTCTTCCCATTTGCTTCTTTTTCAACTAAAAGGTCCTTTCAGGACAGTGTTAAGGCTCTTGACTAAAATCATTCTACTATCAAAACATTATTACTGAAGCGTCTATTGAATGGTTTCCAGAAATGAAAACAAAATGCAAACATGAAAGACAGTGTCTTTATTAGGACTGAAAAAACATTTATAAATATTTCAACTACAGTGCTCCCGGGTTTCATTTTTCCTACAGTAATAATATTTTATACAAAGTGAAAATAATGTATCTGCAACAAAACATTAAGTAATAACAGATTATTTTCATGCTTTATCTATCCCTGTCTGTCCCATAATCCATCTGGTTTTGTAATGGGATTATACTTTCTTTCAAACCATTTCTGTATCTAATTTAATCTGTGTGATATATAATAAAAATCTTATTTTTCTGACCTAATTATTACAAAAAATTAAAAGCTACATATATGATACAGATTTATTGTCAGATAGAAAAGAGTGTAATTATTGCATGATCTTGGCAACCATAGGATCTCTCTTAGTCATAACTGAAAAAAACAGGATAAGCAATCCTACTTCCTTCTCAAGTTGTTAAGAGAATGAAGGTTCTTTCATGAAAAGGAATTTCGTGTCCAGCCCTTCATAAGCATTCAGTAAACTGTGTTTAGTATTTCTATGGTTAATCATAAGTCACATAAGTCTCTGATATTGATCTACTACTTTCAGGATTCAAGTTGGATTTAAGAGATAAAATTGAAAATCTAACGTTTCTAGTTATGAAATAATTGACACATCCTTTCATTAATTAATATTCCCTGCCACATGTCACTCCACCAAGCTTCTATATCTTGCCTACTCTCTCAGAATCTACATTTTTAAAAAAAAATTGTCTCCACTCGCTCTTCATTTCTTTACCCCAAATTTTTAAATTAGTCTCTCAAAAGTCTTTTCACCAAATTCAGTTAATCATCGAGCCTTTCCCTTTCTTGGTATCTTGGCAGTATTTGATAGTTTGATCCTCTTTCTTTCTGTTGACCTCTCTGATAACTTTCTCTATTTCACCTTTTGATGCATCCCATTCCCCTGCGGACCCTACAGTTTTGTTGCATTAACCCTTTAATATTAGTGTTTATTGCTCCATGTTGGTGTTTCTCTCCTTTGTCCTTCTCCTCTCTCTATACCCTCTTGCAAGCAAGACTTCAAGTCCCACTTTTTACTAGCTACAGCTGATGGTCCACACCCAGAGGACATTTTTGAATCATCCTTCTCACTACAGTACAATGTAAATCAGGTCCCAAATACTGTTGACTCTCAAGTTTCTTCTTTTCTCTTTATCTCACTGCCATTATCTTAGTCAAGCTGCTATTATTTCTTAAATTCTTCCTGCTGCCATCTCCTATCTTATCTTTCTGTGCACTGAGAAAAATCCTGCTAAGATCACTAGGATGGGAGAATTCCATTTTCACCTTGTAGTTGCATGACTTGGCAGGAAATCACTTATTTCTGTGTAAATTTCTTCAACTGAAAAATGAAGGCAAATGATATGTTGGAAGGAATAAATGAGATACTACATGTGAAGCACTTGGTATATAATAACTGTCCATTCTGGCATTCAGTAACTAGTCTGCATTGCTTTAATTTCTGCATTTGTTTTTGTCAACTCTTTACATTAAAATGTTATGTGATCCAACTACAAAGTAGAATAATGTCTACTTTTCTTAGTTTAAAATTTTGTCCTCTTCATAACTTCAGACTTAGATGCTCTATTCACCTTATTCTGCACATGCAGTAGTCATATCTAACCTTTTAACATCTCTCATACACCCAAGGTCTTTGCATGTGCTGTATCACTTTTACGAATCAATGTCACCTTTACCTTTGCAAATGAAATCCTACTGCATTAGAACATGTATATTTCATCTTAAACATGTACAATTATGGGTAACATTTTCTACATTCTTAGTTTGTTGCAGACATTGAATAAAGATTTACACAAATAATTCATTATTAAATTCCACAAAACAGGCATGAGGAAAAAAAGACTTTTCTGAGTTCCAATCAAGTGTCAAATATATATCCTGGCTAAAAATCCTTATGCTTAAGGCAAGTACCCTATACTTACCAGAAATAGCACATTGCAAAGGCTTGCCTAATTGTCTTCCTAGCTGTATTTTCAAATCCACAGGACAAAAATTTTAAAAACCAACTTGTACATTTATGCTTGTATTTCCAATTAAATACAGTTAAGTCACATGGTAATTGCTCAATAAACCCTTGTTAAGAAGTGGATAGGTGAATGTATTACTTTGTGCCAGGCACTGTGTTGAGTTTACCTTACTTAACCACTGTAAGACAATAAAATCTGTTTTGTAGATGAGAAAAATAAGCTATAAAGACCTCATCTAGATACTGTCTAAGGCCCATAGGATTTTTTTTTTCAGAGCTAGTAAGATCTTTCAGAAATGCCAGATACAAAATTATAGGTAGAAATTCTATTCTTTATTTGAGCATCTGCATAACTAATATGTAAAATGGGATCCTTCAGGGTTAAGTAAGTAGAGGTGCTTTCCAAGCAAGGTCAGTAACTATGATTGATCCACAGCAATCTATCCACAGGCCATTGGCCAATTTCTAGTCAGAATACCACTGCTAAGTGACTGTAAAGTGAGTTTTAACATAAGTGGATTATGGGTCAAATCACAACTAGAGACCTATGTTCTAACAAACCAAGTTAAGCAAAAAACAGATTTCTAGTGTTAACCACTGTTTAGTTAATTCATAAAAATTACTGCTATTGTTGGGCATGGTGGCACACACCTATAATCCCAGGGGCTCCGGAGGCTAAGACAGGAGAATGGTGAGTTCAAAGCCAGCCTCAGCAATGGTGAGGTGCTAAGCAACTGTGAGACCCTGTCTCTAAATAAAGTACAAAATAGGGCTGGGTATGTGGCTCAGTGGTCTAGTGCCCCTGAGTTCAATTGACAGTACCAGATTTAAAAAAAAAAAAAAGTTAGAAAAAAATACTGCTATTAAATGAAGTTTTTATGCCTGTCATACCATATCTATTAGACTTGAAGCTAACTATTTTGGAAGCTTTTTAAAATAATCCTTTTGGAAGTATTACATAGCTCATCTAAGAGTTCTTATTTTGGGGGAAAATGATAAAATAATAAGTTAGACCACACCATTTTTGCTCAAGTTCTTAAATACGTTGTCCTTATTCTTCCTTGGAATTTATTTCTATCATTCTTTTAAAACCTATTGCAAGCTCAAGGTTAAAGGGAAAGGTTAAGAGTAATAGAGCATGAAGGCAAATATTGAATGCAATGTAGACTTAAAACTACGGTTTCTTAGAAATTATAAAATCTGTATTTCAAACACTCCAAAAGATTCCAAGGTAAAATTCATGTATTGCTGCATTTATGGTCAATTAATTGCCTAGGCCAGAGCTCCTTTTAAGACATCAGTAGATAGGTAGGATGCAGTGGCATACTCCTATAATTTCAGCGTCTTAGAGAATGAGATAGGAGGATCAAAGCCAGCCTCAGCAATTTTGTGAGACCTTAAGACACTTTTAGTGAGACCCCGTCTCACAATAAAAAATAAAAGGAAGGGCTGGGGCTGGGGCTCAGTGGTTAAGTGTCTCTGGGTTCAATCTCTGATACAAAAAAAAAAAAAAAACAACATGATTTTTAAAAAAAGATTTCCTCCAAAGTTAATTACCTTGGAAGGTTAGGATGACAGAGAAAATAAATATTTAAGTATGGTATATTGAGATGCCTTTTAGTAATCTATAGTATTTTCTAGAATATCAGTTTAATCATTTTACACATATTTTCTCTTTGTTATTTCCCATTGAGAATGAAAGAACAACTACAGGGCTTGATGTCTACAAACTTTAATTTACAACCCATCTGCTTGCTCTGAAACTGGCACCAGTTATTAGGAGGTATTTTTGTTCCTGTTGTTGTTTGTTCTTTAGTTTGTTTGTTTACAATTATACCATTTTATGAATGTGGAGTTTAAAATCTTGTATTATTGTCAAATCTCCTGATGAAGACGACTGATAGGTTCCTGTGTGGCTCATGGAAGACACAGTTTTGCTATCATCACAGAATGCCTCCGATTCCAAGAGTCACTTGCATTATTAAATCAACACATCACATTAGGCATGTCTTCAAGAGCCCTAATTCACTTTTTGCTATTGATTTCTGGAGTTTGCTTTTGACCTATGAGACTCGGCATGGCCTATGCCCATTTAGAAAAACTATCCAGAATTCCCCAGTTGGTCTTCATGAACAGAGCTGACTTTGTGAGCTGCTCCTAAGTCTTGTGTCATTGTGATTACCCCCTGGGCTTTTCTATCTATTGCTCCTTCTACCTTCAGAATTAATAGATTGGGGAGATTAGGTCAATTGGCATTTCTGAGGCAAGTCTGAATTAATTTTCTTTGGCTTGTCTTGCTGAATTTCACACTCCCTGAACATTTCTCACTGATAAGCAGATTATGATGCTGGCTCATGTTCAGGGATAGCAACTCCAAATGTTGTATTGTTACCTTTTAGCACCATCAACCGCAATAAGCATTATCGTTTATAAAGTTAAAGCTCTTTATTTTAAATCTGTGTCAAGAGGCTAATATAACTGTGATTTTAATTACTAAAAATCAATCTCAAATTAATGTGAAATTTAACAGTGGGAGAGGTGTGGGAACCCAGAGACAATCAGCTTGCCCTTTACCTTAGCTGCTGTCCTCTACAAAAGGCATTAGCATAATGCTGGCTTTCTGGACGAGCAGCTTTCCAACTAGGGTCTATGAAAAGCTTAAGTCCAAAGAGGAGTTCCTGGGGATTTATTATTGAAATTTAAGTCGTGGTAAATCAAACTTGAAAACAGTGCAAATTTTTGCTTTTTTTTTTTTTTTGTGCCAATGTCCTACTTAAAGCCGCTTCATAGGGAGAGTAATTCTAAGAAACCACTGGTCTCAGTGTTTAGGAAATCATTGGTGCCATTATACAGAGCAATTTCATTAAAATATAGAGGAAATTCATAGCACAAGATATTTGAGAGAGAGGGAAGAGAAGAATTGGTCCAAGAAGCGTATAGATGCACCATTTTCAGATATGTTTGAGAAATTAATATGAAGAAAAATAGAAAGCCTCGAAAGTTAAAGCACTCTGTTGCTTTGTTGGGATGGGATGGCATTTAAGTCTTTGCAGGTAATCAATTAAGGGAGGCAGTACAAAGAGAGCATTTTGTAGAAGTATCCTAAACATGGCCAGCAGTACAGTACATGCCAGTTCTGTAAGGGTGTGTAAAATCAAAGGTATGTGGCTTATTGTGGAAAGAAGGAAAGACAATGGAATCAGGCTTTCTCTTTTAAAAGTCACAAAAAGTACATATTAATGATTGAAAATGTAGGACAGGAAAAATCTACCACATAATGGGTGTACAACCATTCTCAAGACACAAGCAGTCTCTCCTGTGGCCAATTCTGTGGTTTCTGACACTCGCAGGCAACTTCAGCAGAAATTTACCAGGGAGCTGTTGTTTGCTCCTCCCAATATGACACCCTACTCTGTGTTCTTGGGCAATTGCCCTCCCTCTGACACTGATGTGAGTGTGTGGCAGGGCTGTTTCCTTGGAACTCTTCTCTTACTTGCTACCAACACTGATATCTAATTTTAGGGTACAAAAACACCACCTTGATGGGTCCTAAGTATAGCTCTCCAAACACAACCTCCTTACTTATTTCCTTGACACTTCTATGTCTCACCTGTTCAAGATGTCCTGTCAATGCTGCTACCTGTGTTATGGTTTAGATGTGGTATCCCAAAAAAATAATTAATAATTCAAGAAGGTTTGGAGGAAAAATGATTGGACTATAGCCTTAACTTAATCAGTGAATTAATCCCTGATGGATTAACTGAGTAGTAACTAGAGGCAGGTGGTTCATTTGGGGGTGTGGCTATGGCATATATATATTTTGTATCTGGGGAGTGGAGTCTCTCTCTGCTTCCTGATCACTATGTGAGCTGTTTCCCTCCACCACACCCTTTGACAAGGATGTTCAGCCTCACCTGGAATTCTTGGGGGAAGGGAAGCTGGCCTTTTCTGGACTAAGACCTCTGAAACCATGAGCCCTCAAATAAACTTCTCTCCTCTAACATTGTTTTTGTTGGTCTTCTAGTCACAGTGGTGAAAAAGCTGACTAAAACACACCTGTGTAGTGCATATTCCAAATGCCACATTCTCTACCACTTCCTTGGATGCATCCTAGTCCAAACATCATTATCTTTATCCTTCATGTTTTCCTTATCATTATTATTCCACTAAAGTCAGTTCTCCACATGAAAATTTGAATGATTTCTTAAATCATAGTCCAGACCCAGTTATCTCTCTGTTGAAAACTCTGAGTCACTTTTCTTCTGATTTAGAATGCATCCCAAATCTTTGCCAACTAGAACTTAAACAAACCAATCTTTGTTGACTCCTCAGCTTATCAGAATCCCTTCACACACTGCCAGTAAATGTTTACCTCCCAGACAAAGCAACTATAGAATAAAATGTTTACTAGTTCTTCCTGGAAAAGTTAGATGACAGATGACATTTATTGCGGGCCATCCTTCTTACTTTATGTTCTTCTATCCTGTCTTCAAGAATTCTCTCACTACTATGCCTAACATCACTGGAATGTTGGAAGATGCTATTACAGGAAGGATCAGAAGGAATACCTCTGTTTCCTCAATGGACTTGTTTATCCAAACACTGAGAGAAAAAACACAGACTCAATAAATGTATAGATATGAATGATTGCTACCACCACTCACTGATGCTACTCTTATAGCAATTATCAGTTAACAAAAGAACAATAATAATAATACTTACAAATAATATATGCCTAGCCCTTTAAGTACATTTGAACTTCACTACAAAATACTGCAAAATCTAAGGATCAAAGAGGCTAAAAATTTTCCCCAAACCAGAAAGCAAGTAAGTGGCAGGTATCAAATCTGTTTTGACCAACTCCAACCTTGGGCTTCTAACAAATAAGAAAAATTATAAAATTACACAGGAAAATTAAAATTGTGAGCAGTGTGGGTAAATGCGTTTTTTTTTTTTTTTAAGCTCACTATGAAGTGACTCCCTTAAAAGTTCCTGTATCTACAACCTGTTCCCCTCCTCCTCCTCCTCCTCCTCCTCCTCTTCTTCTTCCTCTTCTTTTAAATCTGAATCTACCCCAAACCTCAAATATCTCAGTTAGTATTTTACTATTTCTCTATTGTGTCTTTGGTATATAATTAAAGAGAAATGCCTCAGAGAAGCCTGGATGAATATAATCACTTTATTTATTATTTATTCATTCATTCATTTTTCATGTTGCTGGGGATCAAACCCAGGGCCTTGTGCATGTTAGGCAAGCACTGTACCAATGAGCTATAACCCAGTCCAGAGCAATCACATCAATTACAATAGTTCTGTATATTACACATTTTATTTTCCAAAAGTTCAAGTGTAAAAAAAAAAGAAGATATTGTGAATGAAGTTAAAGGACAAATAGTGGTGCTTAAAAAATGTGACTATTTTTAATTTTTCTAATGAAAGGTCATCGTTATATTTCAAAATAACCATTTGTTGAAAATATGCAAAATTATAAAATACTGTTTAAGTTGTTGGAAAATATGATTTAAATTTGACTTTCAGTGTCTTTTCCTATATATGCAAATCGTTCTACAATGCATTGATAATTCTCTTCTTAAAACAGAACACTAGTACCTTACTTGCTGCATTTTTTTCCCTAAAATACCTGATATTTTTGTGTGTGACTGAATTTTCTGTTCCATGACCAAGATATAAGGAGGTAGTCATTAGATCACAATGCCTTGATCAGTAAAAGTGTCCAATAAAACTTTCTTCATATGATTGTTGTCTGAGCATTCCACCAAATGACACCAAGAAAACACTGTAAATAAATCCATACAGCTTCTTTAACAGCAAGAATTATAAAGCTAGAGGTTATAGTGGGAAAAGGAATCAAAATCTTTTCATCCTTGCATTCTTTGCTAATTTTGATCAATGCATACATTTGTCCATGTATCCTATTGAGATATCTGTGAATTTGTGGAAGTACAGGTTTAAAAATCAAGATATGGGTAAAGTAGGTTTGTTGATTAATTATACTATCTGAGAACATGACTCTATGATATTGGTAAAAAAAAAAAAAAAAGAAACTTGGACCCCATAAATAATGCAGTTTTTCACTATTTTTTAATTCTTTTAGATTGAGTTTTTCTAATCTGTCAAAAGATTATTCATCCTTAAAACCTCATCTTAATGCATCTATTTTTGGTCTGTTCAGTTGCATGCAATAACTGTCTCCACAGAATGTCCAAATTACATAGTCAACACCTTTTTTTATGGCATATATTATATAATGCTATCCATGATAATTCCTTTATCTGTTCATATATGTCAATATCCTTGAGTAAATGTCACCCTGATTTCTTGATCCACTAGACAGCTTGGCAATTAAAATAGACATGTTATTTGTATTTCTTTTTTTAAAAAAAATCAAAGTATACACTACCACCACTACCAAGTTATGTTTTCATGTTGCATTTTCTTTAATAATGTTTCTGCAATATAGTTTTTCAATCTATTTGCTCAATTTTGATTATTTCTTAAATTTATTAATTAAGAGAATTGTGTAAAACCATCAATAACTGTATATGAGGCATACAAATAACTTTAAATTATGTGTTCTGTATTTTATGCACAGAAAATATACTGAACAATATACAATAATATTGAGTTGTGATATAACTATTTATAATCAAACTTCTGAAAATATAGAACAATGGGTTACTTTGTGTAATATATATCAATAAAAAGGAGAATTGTATGACATTCTAAAAATTCCAAGCACTTCTGCTGTAATTGACGATGTTTGGCATATAAGAAGTTAATTTTTTAATCTAAAATAAGTGTTTATTAAATGGATTAGGCTTCATAATTAATGAGGCTTTTAATACACAAGTCGAAATGGTAATCCTTCACTAATTATTTTCTGGTATTAAAAATAGTTGAATGAATGGATGACTTCAAACTAGAAAGCATTAGGTAAAATGCCATAAGGAAATTTTTCTCAAGCAAATTAACATGAGATAGCTAAAATAAGAACTAGGGGAAAAGGGTGAATATTGGTTAAAAGACAATATCTTGGATATATCAGGTAAATGTGATGTCATCAATCAGGATTATGGACCTCTTGTGAAATATATCATTACACAGGTAGCATATAGTATCAATGATCACAATATATAAAATAAAAAAATTTTATACAATGTGCTTTATCATAAACCAATACATCGTTACACACGATGCTAGCAAAATTCAGAGTAAAAAACCAAAACCAACAACTTGAAATAATTTGCTCAGGTGTTCAAGCTACTATTTTAAAAGATTCTTAAAGACATAATACTGGGAACATATTTCTTTTGAATAAAACCCCAAAACAGCAAAAAAACCTTCTCTTACTTAGTACCATAGGTATGATCTACAAGTGATAGATGGAAAGAATCTTTAATAAGAAATTAAGATTTTTCAAAAATGAAAAGTTGTTCTAGTATTTAAAAACAAATTAACAATGACTATTAAACTATACATTGTTTGAAAGAATACTATACTTAATTCTGTCTTGAGTCTAAATAGTACGTGCTTAAATTAGCAGTGCATTTCTTGATGGGCAAGGATAATTTGAAACTAAGTTATGTTGACTCATCTTTCAGAATGTTGAGCAATTCTGATGTTGAAAATTCATTACTTGATTGTTTTATATAATAAAAACACGGTTTCATTATAAGAATCAAAAATGTATGTAGGATGAGGAAATGTCTACTTCAATATCATACATACATGAACATACCTCATCTCAAACTTTAATACACATACTAAAAACCTGGAAATCTTGCTGAAATGCAGATTCAGCAAGATTGAATAGGTGTGGGGATTTTACATTTCTGATAAGCTCTCAAGTGATCCTGATGCCTCTGGTTCATGGACAGACTACATTTTGGTAGCAAGACCTTAAAATAGAACTATTAATGATCTGCTGTAAGAAGAAAAGATTAGAATGAGTGAAGGAAAAAAAAAGAAAAGTTGTTTCCTTTCAGTTACTTCATACTGGTGAAAGACCAACTGAAAAAATAACTCTAACTACCATGTTACATACACTACTACTACATTATATTTTTTAACATAATGCGTTGCCATACCCCCAAAATAAATATACACATCAATTGCCCTTTAATTTTAGTTGTGGAAAATTCATGGGATTTATAAGGGTGAGCTGTTAAAACCTGTATAAAAGACAGTATTGCAAAGTAAAACTGGACTTTTAAGACCATTTTCAATGGGCATGTTATAATTAAGCAAGAGAACCATAGATAATTTGACCAGCGATTTACAAGATTTTTGTTGTTGTTGTTCTTTTGTTTCAACTATGTGAGCCTAAACAATTTTAAACATTTTTTCTTCTAAACTTCTCAATTCGAATGCAGCAAGCATCTGTCTTCCTCTGTATTGTGTTTCATATCTAACCTATCTCCCACAGGCATCAAAGCTGAACATGATGGTCATGCTGTTCCAGGCAGCCCTGAAAGACAAACAAAAGAACAAACACACCCAACGACTTAAAACCTGGAGCCAAGGGAGCTCTCCAGGTTACAGGATGCCTCTCTGATCCTCCCAGTAAATATAAAAAGCCTCTTTCTTCAGTAACTGAAAACAATCATAACTGTCTTTCCTTGTGTCTTGTTGAACCTCTGGGGATAGAGGAAAGGCAGAGTATAGAAATGTGCACCAAAGTGTCCAAGGGTGGATTTGATTTACACAGTATGGCTTGCTATAACCTGTGAGGATTAGATAATGGGTTTCCTTAGATACGGTTTCTGTTCCAGCAGAAGACATTCGACAGCTTTAAATGGTACAGCTACAAAATTTCGTTTTTCTAAAGTACAATGGATCAGATAATACCCCTATAAAACTGCATCAAAGATACCACACTACTTGATGCAGACCTATGTGTATAATCACAAACGTGATCACATCACATGTATATATTCTCTGATTGGAATAAATTTAGACATATATCTGTTTTGATTTTTTGATAGAGATAAAGAAAAAAAACCAACTATATCCACAATAACAGATTTTAAAGTCTGTTTTCTTAGGATAAGTGAATTTCAAGATTAAAATATAATTTTAAAAATGTCCTAAAATATACAGCAATAAAATTAACAAGGCAGCTTTTTTGTAATAGCTTACTAATAAATTTGAATTTGACACTGAAATAGGAAAGAATATTGTTTACTAAACCACATATATGTGAGATTTCTGATCTTGCTGAGATAATATCACTTTGTTTTATCAGCAATGTTGTACTAGCACTATTATAAAAGATATTACTTTCATATTCAACATTCTCAATTCTTATTATCAAAATATCATGTAAATCTTTATTGAACCTGAAAATGTAAAGCAAATAAAGTCCTCCCATTTTAAAAAAGATTTGGGGACTTTTAT
The DNA here is from genome assembly GCF_047511675.1 of Marmota flaviventris. Lineage (NCBI taxonomy): Eukaryota > Metazoa > Chordata > Mammalia > Rodentia > Sciuridae > Marmota > Marmota flaviventris. Next base: position 108,464,186 of record NC_092501.1, on the reverse strand, counting down.
TCTGCCAATGTTATTTATGAAATTGTAGGAAGTAATGTTAACCAAAAGTACTTTTTAATTGTCAATGGAGTTGTAAAATTATTCACATAATCAATCCTGCATAGTGACCCTAAAATAAACATGCAATTATACTAACATATATTGTATACTAATTTCAGTAAGTTATTATCCATAATATCATAAGGAATGCATCTTCTTTTAATCAAATATTTTAATCCCATTTGATAAGAGAAAAATATCTAGTGATTTTCCCTGAAATCTTAGATTTTACTGTTTAATAAGTATCTATGACTCTATGGGAATAATTTCTTCTAAAATAACAAAAAAGTAGAGTTCTCAATTTAAGAAGTATACATTTTTTTCTTTAAGATTTTGGATTTTGTTGTCCACTAAACATTTTTATTACATACATGTTATATGTTACTCTCTGTGTTGGTGTCCATAGAACATAGATATATGTGGCTGTTAACTAGTTAAAATGTGGCTAAGTGTGACTGAACAAATGTTTTTCTTGTACTATTTACTTTCAATTAATTTAAATTGTCACAGGTGGCTAGTGTCTACTTCATATGCTATGTCACACACGGCAAATACAGGGATACAGATTTACTGTAAATAAAGAAATCTGTCTAATAAAATCATTTCTAATTAGTCTAAGGATATACAAATTAAAAATAAATGTAGAGTACAAGACAACATAACAATGTGTGTTATAATGAGAAATTGAGAAAGATGTAAAATAAACAGGTTAAATGAAATGCACCAGAAACAGAAAGGCAAAAACCACATGGTCTCACCCATACATGGGGTCTAAAAGTTGATCACATAGAAATTGAGAGAAGAGTGGTGGTTACCGGGGAGTGTAGGAAGTGGAGAAGGATGGGAAGGGCTTCATCAGTGGACGTGAAGTTACTGCAAGGAGTTAGGAGTTTTGGAGTACAACTGCAGTGGGGTAACTGACTGTCGATAACAATAAGGTACTGAATATTTTAAAATACTAGAACAGAGAATTTTGAAAGTCATCACCATAAAGAAATAAAAAATGTTTGAGGAGATAGATATATTTAATCTGATTTAAACATTACACAGTATATACATTTATCATAACATCACATGCTACCACAGTGATATGTTAAACTTTTAAGCTTCTATTATTAATTTAAAAAATTAGTTTAATTAAAATTTAAAAAGAGGATAGATAGCATTGCATGGGTGATTCTTATAAAAGACCTGAACAAAGCAAGGAAGAGAGCCATGTGACAATCCAGAGAAAAGGAGTTTTCTAGGTAAAGATAAGGAACTTGCCAACAGAAAAAGGGGCAACTAAGAAAATGCTCCAAGGAAAAAGAAACTTGGCACCAAGAAAAATGTGATGTTTTCATGTGCTTATATTAATACAAGCAGTGAGTTTAGTTTTTAAATAAAATGAAACAAATTTTTCTTGAATAACATTATTAAAATTAATACAACTGTAGAGACTGTCACCAAAGCACTTCAAATATTTATGCCATTCTTGACATTAAAATTGATCAATTGAAATCTTACTTGCTATACTCCTTTTATAAGGCTTACAATATTCAAACATTTGGGAGGAGATCCTCTTGTAATATTAAATATGCAAAGACTCTAGGAGAGTCTACTGTAAATTCCCAATTGTACAGATAAGGACACTGAAGCAGAGCTCTTGCCTGATTCCTGTCACTGGCTCTTTCACACCTAGCTCTCTGACTATTCTGTAAGTGCTATGGTTCACATCTCTAACACATCAAAACATTAGACAGGTAGGAAAAGAAAAAAAAGATAGTGAATGTGAACAGTATCAAAGTTTAAGTTAATTAATGTATGAATATTTGTGAGGTCAATTTTTACTTTCATCAATTTGAGACTTCTTCATGGTAAAATCACTTAGACTTTGACAGCTTAAATTAGGGGGAACTGTTTCTGTTGTTGTGTTCATAATTAATTCAAAATAGAGAGGAAAGGTAAATTAGCCAATTGAACAAGGTAGTTTCCAAGGTAGAACCTTGTATTTCCACTTCAAAAATGATGATTAATTATTATCCAGTAAAAATTTGTTAATGTGAATTAATGATTAAAATGTAGAATGTAGAGGGCTCAAGCATACTCAATAATAAAGATCTACTAACAAGGACTTTTCTTAATATGAATTGTTTTATATTTTTAATTCAATTTTTTATGAAATTTTAAATGATATATTTTAAAAATAGAGCAAAGATTTTTTTTTCTTTTTCAGATAAAACAAACTGTTTTTCTTGATGTTCTATGTTTTATAAATTCTTAATCCATCTCAGTAATATTTTAAAATATTTGATTTTATATAGGTAGACAGTGGGGGAAAATCATCCAACACTATTTCTATTTTCCTTCTTACAAAAAAAATACTAAGAAATGATTGGATAAGATATTGTCAAGGCCATGACCTCCATTCTACTAATAAGCAATCTCTTAAAACTGATTTTTTTCAAAGCAATGAGATATATGTTTGATCTTGCATATCCATTACTACTTTGATGTATGGCCTAAAAATACTTCCTTTTAAAAGGAAACAATTTACTTTCTGAGCATTTCAAACTAGTGGGAAAATCTCAATTCCTCATGTAATACAAATATACTTACCACATTATCATTACTATATCTGTTTAGTAAATTTTCCTGTCTAGAATATAAATTCCAAGAAAATACACATTTTTGAAAACATAAATTTCTGGGAAATGAGGAGGAGGTCTTTTTTCCTTTTGTTGACTCTTCAATTTTGTGAAAAATAGCCTTTAAATATTTGATGAGTATTTGAATGAACATGAGGACTCTATCTATAAACTGCTACCATGTTCCCATTGTTCAGTACCATTTACCACTAGCTTGTTACTTCAAGCCTACCTCTAGCCATTTTTCTGCACAAACTTCTGCTACATCAAAGTGTCAGCCCCTCACCTAGGCTTTCCTTGTCTTCCTGTGCATACTATTTTCTTTGCTCTCCTGGCTCTGTCTCAGAGCACTATCAAGAGCATCATCCCTTTCCTCTTATTTCTGCTAAAATTCTGCTAGCCCTCTTTCAAGAAAACTGTGTGAAAGAAAGAAACTGAACTTTGTCCGAAATGATGGGTTCTTGCTGAAACTGCACCATTTGCTTTTGATTTGACATTAGAAAAGCCACTCTACTACTCTGAAGCTTAAAAATTGCTGTAAATATTGGGGAAATAGGTTAATTAGCTCCATTTAGCCATTCCAAATTGTATATACATTTCAAAACAACATGTTGTACAGGATAAATATATACCTTTTAGTTTGTAAATTAAAGAAATCTTTAAAAAGTTGGACAAGTAAAAGTATATCTAAAAGAATTACTGGAAGACTTAAAGGATTAGCATACTTTTTAGTACACATTAGGAAATATAATACATATCTTCTTCTACCATATAGTCTACTCTTCAGCCTTAATTTTGTCAATGTTAAGATGGGGGGAAATAATCCATATCTTTGAAATGAAACTTTTTAAACTCATTATGTTGTATGCGTGTGTGTGTGTGTGTGTGTGTGTGTGAGAGAGAGAGAGAGAGAGAGAGAGAGAGAGAGAGAGAGAGAGAGAGAGAGAGAAGAGAGAGAGAGAGAGAAAGAAAGAGAGAATAAATATTGGACAAATAAACACTAAAATGATAAGAAAAAACTAGAATTTCAAACAAATATAACAAACTTTATGGCACTTCTTTCTAGCTTCAAACTCTTCTATGAACTTTTCTCTAAACATCTAGGTCAGAAAGAATTGTTTACATTACTACAGCACTTCTTGGCTGCAAATATATTACCTTACATTATAAATATAAAACCCATGGGTTTATAAGTGCTTTTATAGAATCCTTTTAAGATCTTTGCATTCCAAATGGCAAGAATATACTTATCCAGACTTAAAAAATGAATTCAAAACTGGAGAAGTAGTGTTAGAAATGTATTAGTAGGGCCCTAGGCTATCTTATAAAATGGAAGGAAGGTTGAATAACTAAGCATTGGTGGTTAAACTCAGAATAGTAGAATTTAAAGTGAGTGGGAGTGGAAACTGGAAGAGATATGGATAAAATTATATAGATAATCTACAAGAAGGATACTTTACATACTTTTCTTTCTCTACTTTTGTGTAAAAAGCCACGCCTTTTATAATCATATAATTTAGATCCCCCATCTAGTAAATCATTTCCAGAAACATTCATAGTTTCTGTATGTTTGTGAGGGAAGCTCATGAAAGAACCTGTGATTTTTCTTTAAGTAGCAGGAAGGTAATACTGTTCAACAGGGACTGTTTGTTCAATTCTGTTGGCAAACACCTCCATCCTCTTATTCCTTTATCCCTCCACACCTCATTTCCTTTGTAAACTCTAAAGAGATAAACTGGAAATGTGTATATGAAGCTCCATTTATAGCAGAAGGCATTCTTACTCTCCCAATGGAGCTAACATCACATTTGTTTGTATACAAGTATATCCAGTTTGTATACAAGTTTATATCTGTAAACAATTACTAAACTTTGTATACAAGTATATAACCAGGATAAATTTATTTAGTCTAGTAAAGTGAAAAATGTCTAAGACAAGTTAATCCCTTACCAAAGAAGTTAGTATCTCAAGATCTTCCCCCTTTCCTTGAAGGTTCAGTGCTGGGTTAATGGTTTATGAGTAATTCTGCTGTGTGCTACAGGAGATTCACACACACATACACACAGACACATGCACACACGTTAAAAGAAAAAGAGTCATCTTGGGTATTTACATATAACTTCATTTCTTCCATTCACAAGGTATGTTTTGCAGGCTTTTATGTATTTGTTTCCTCTAGTCAAGTTTCATTATACTTAACAAAAATAAAATCAGGAAAGGAAGTACAACATCTTAAATCATGTCTGAATTTGAGAACAGTTCAGATATGATCTTGAATCCCACCTAAATTACTTGTCTGTGAAACTCTAAAACCTGAGTTTTTGCAAAAGAAATGAGTCATAAAAATAGACACTTAGGCAAATCCTATGTCACTATAGATTACTTTGGATATATAGACTTAGTCACTTCTTTCTAAAGGAAGAGTGAACTTTAGTTATAAGTAACAATTTAAAGAGAAAACCTAGTTATAAGTTTAAGGAAACTTCAAAGAAAGGTTCTTTTAATTTTTTTCAATTTAAAACTCTCCAGAAATCCCCATGGAAACGACCTTTTTCTAATTCTGTCTGTATTTTTCTGGAAGTGAAACTAGTTTAAAACATTTCTGTTAAATCAAATTTTATTATACAAACAGGGCTAACATTTAACTTCAGTGTCACTAGTATTTAAGTTACACACACTGAACAGAAACAAGAAACAATGTAACTTTCAAATTTATACATATAGATTGTTACAGGGTTTATCTATTGTATGAAACAAGATGAAAAAAAATTAAAGCTGATTGGACAGAAGACTGCTTTAAATCAAAAGCTCTAAAGCAAAAGCAGCTTTTAAGGTTAATTTAGGAAGAAAACATTGTTTTGGAAGTTTTATCAATATCACTTATCAAACACTTTATGATGCTTACATATGCTATACACTATTCTAAGCTTTTGCAAATATTAACTTACTGATTATTGCACTCATATAAACACTTTAGAAGTTTTAACACATTTAATATTTCTCTGCTTTACAAATGTAAAGATACTCAGGAAATCATTGCCTCCTAAGTAAAACAGGGGACAAAAAGAAAATGAGCCTCATAACTCCTCTTTCATCTCTACTACTATTTTGTACTTGATTCTTTGCAGGTATGATGATCCTCAATGAACTACTCTGATACTGGCCATTTCTGTCATTTCATTTTATCTGTTTAACATTTGATCAGAAAATAAAATAATTTTCATATTAGGTCAAAATTTACAACTAGGGGATAAAACTTGCTTCCCCAAACTCAGGAATGAGATCTTAAAGATTAAAAAAAGTAAACTTTGGACCTCATACTCTTTTGTATTATAAATATTTCTGCTTCTCACTTATAAAAATATTCATATTTATTGTTCTGTTAAATTTATTATCCTTTAAATGTTGCAGCTTAGATTTTGCAATTATCCCTATAAAGAATTGCCAGCAAATAGTGAACATTTGTTTCTACTATTTTAATTTACTATGGGATGATGGAAACATTTATTGTTCTATAATTTTTTTAGATGAAGGCACAAATGAAATAGATGTTGAAATATAGAAGGAAAGAAGAAAAAAATGAAAATGCATCAAACAAATAATAGAGATATCATTAATACAAAGTAGGGGATGTTTACCAAAGTGGGGGACACAAGAGAGCCTTTTGTAATAACTGCTATGATTATGTTATGTATCCAGGGAGAAGTTTTGGCTGATTGACAGTGGAAACCTGGATAAATTTCGTCAACTGAGAAATCTCCATAAGAGGATCTATCACAGCCATAACCAAATCACTGTCAAAAAATGTGTAAGAGCCAGGCATGGTGGTGCATGCCCGTAATCCCAGCAGCTCAGGAGGCAGAAGCAGGAAGATCACAAGTTCAAAGCCAGCCTCTGCAATTTAAAAAGGCCCTAAGCAACTTAGCAAGACCCTGTCTCAAAATCAAAAATAAAATAGGGCTGGGGATGTGACTTCGAGGTTGAGTGCTCATAGGTTTAATTTCTGCTACTAAAACAAAAAAAAGTGTATGTAATATACTCTTACTGACTGCTGTTTGCTTTCATACAAGATCATTTAAATGTAACTAATTAATCTGTTAATAAATGCCAAAGGTCAGAAACATCAGTTTGAAAATAATAATGAGAATGTATTATTTTTGTAAGGGGTTATTGGATTTCACCAGAAATTTTTGAGCAAAATTAAGATCTGTGCTTCCTAGAAAGGCTGTAGGGGAAAAGGATTTCCGTTTGTAGGAGCATAGGGAAGCATTTGTAAATTTTTACAATAGTAACAATTATAAAGATGTATTCATTTAAAAGTTGAGCTGTAAACAATTACTAAAAAGCAAGATACAAGATATACCTACTTCATGATTTTGTGTATATGAAATGCCCAGAAAAGTCAGTTCTGTGGGGACAAAAATGGAATTTGTGATTGATAGAGGCTCAGCATGGAAACAGAGATTAACAGTAAATGGGTCAAGGAACTCATAAGGGTGATCAAAATATTCTAAAACTGATCTAGGATGGGTGCTCAACTTGGTAACTTTATTAAAATTAAGGAATTGTACACAGTAAATGTGCCTTACAGAGTGTGTAAAACATGTCTCAATTAATTCTAAAAAATAAAGGATCAGTACCTTTGAATGATAAAAGACATTGAAGTGGTTTTCCCCTGAATCTATAATAGTTTGTGAAGTTTAATCAAATTTTTTGGGGTACATCATTTAGTGTCTCTGAAACTCATTTTTTTTTCATCCATGAAATGAGGATAAACATTTGCCCCACGGAGCTCTTTACAAGATTAAAAAATAATTTATATAGAAAAGAAAACGTGGAAGGTGTTTAGTGAATGACAGCTACTAGTACAGTAGCCCTCATGCTGACAGGAATTAGCCAAAATCTAAAGAGAAATTGTGAGTAGAGTGGAATAAAAAATGCATCCCAAAGAAATGGAGTGGTAGCACAAACTTGAAAGTATGTTTGTATTGATTAGAAATCTTACCCAGGACATTTTACCCCTGTGTCATGAGAGAAATTTCCCTCATCTCTCAATTCTGGTAGAAGATTGGCAGGAAATCAAAACAAAACAAACAAAATGATCCTAATTCAACAAATTTGAGTGTCTTTCTTGATCATGAATTAGAGAACATGAAAATGTGCTGAGGAAATCTCTGAATATCAGACATGTTTTACCAAAATATTATAAATATTTGTACATATTTTAAAAAATGAATTTTGAGCAACTTCATTCGGTATATTTGTATTTAATATTTCATTTTAATATCTTTAAAATGCATGTTATTTTTGTCTCTTTTTTCATATCCACAATAATCATTGGAATAATAGGAGATTTAAATGAAAAAAAAAAGAAAGAAAAATTCTAGCAGGGCCAAATATGAGCTGTGTGACTATGAAAAAGTTTGATACATTGTACTGCAATTTTCCAAAAAATGGGTATAGACATGAATTTACACTTTTTTTGTGGGGTTCAAACACTATTTTGTGTGCAATTAATTTGTAAACTTACATGGCAATAAGCAAAAATGTTTTGGTTTTATTAGCTTTATAAGACAAAAGAAAATGTCAATAAAATTCTAGGTTGGAAATATGAAAATGAATGGGAAATTGTGACTATGTTGTGTTATTCCATAAAGATTATTCATACAATCTTAGAGCAGTGAAAGGATGAAGGCCAAAACATAAAATAGAAAACAAATTTAACAAATAGGACTGCATACATAAAAGGCAGTTTAAATTTAAAGCTGCTCTATTCCATATGGCTAGCCCTGTCTGACTGCTTATTTGCATGTCTGCTAAAAGCATCAATTATATATGCCATGAAGAGCATTTCATTGATGTGATCAATGTATTCATTCCTATGGCAAAATGTACGTCTTTAATGCATTACCTCATTTTTCTACTGCATAAGATAAGGAGGCAAAACTATTTTGAGGTTTTAGCCATTATTATGAAAGAAAAGGGTTCCAAAGAAAGTTCATTTTCCAAAAAAATAGCTTTTCCTGGGAAACGAATATTAAAGTCCTTTTATTTGAAAAACTCCAAGCTATATTCAAATAATTATTTATTAAGAGTCACACTGAGAGTAAAATAACTTATTATTTAGCAATTATCCAGGGCCACAGGCCCCTGGAAGACTTTAATAAATGGGCTACACGAAGTCTTTGAAAATTTGCACTTGCAGTTTTTAAAGAAATGTATGAGATATACAATTTTGCCTTTAGACTGGACCTACAGCTTTTAAATGATACTAAAAGAATTCTAAGACACAAAAAGTTTAATAACTACTGGTTTTTAAATGAAATATTTAAAGTAACAAAAATACAAAATGATTAAAATAAGAAATTGCCAAAAGGCATAATATTACATGGATGCATTTAATACATACATTTAAGAACAGCCTCTTAAGTGTCCTCATTAATAGTTATGGTTTATAAATGAATTAATTTCAAAACTCTTACATATCTATGTAAGTCATAAATTAATAATGCAAAGGAAAATAATACACAGTTATCACAACAGAACAAAAATATTTTATAGTGTTTATTGTATTTGGTACTTTAGAGATAAAATAGCATTTTATTAAATATGTACTTACACTTAACATGACCAAAAAAATAAGTTGGTTGATGACTTTTCTGGACTTACTTTAAATACTTGTACAAATATTGTAGAACAAAACCAAACTAAAGGTATTTGATTTATGTACCTTATATAAGGAACAAACTTTTTCTATCTTGCAACTATGTCAAAAGGAAAAATACGTAAAATAAAACACTAAAGTTGACCCTAGTTTGCGACTTGTCCTATGAGAAGATTTTCTGAAATTTTATTCAAAAACAGTGCAAATGATAACTTCTGGTAAATATTTAAAACAAAATTCATCATAAGGAGTAGCTTGTCATTCATGTTTTAATTGAGTTTCTATTTTGGGCTAGGAATTCTATCATATTTCATTTGAATATGCAGCATGTTTTTACATCCAATTTGGTTAACACAATGTTCACTTTTATCCCTTTCCCCACCTAATATATCACCATACATTTCATCTATTCAGGAGGTTGTAACCGCATAATGTGAAACACATGAAATAATGTGTGAGGATCTACATGGTAAAGCACATATACTGTAATATAGATGACCAGTTAATACTTATTAATAAGTGAAATGTAGAATCATTCTGGTTGTTTTTGGAAAGTCATGGTATTTAAATATGATCAGAGGGAAATTCAAACTAATAATATATTCAAACTAATTTGAGAATTCTGAATTTACTTTTATGTTCATCTTAATAGTTACTGACATGCTTTCAAAAACTAAGCAGTTGTGATCTACAAAAGGAAATATATTTAAATAACTGAAGCAGCTATAGTAAAAATAATGATCTCAGTGTATAATAATTAAGTTAATAAAATATTAATGATGATAATTCTAAGAACTATTTCCACTCATATATTTAAAATAGAAAACTGATATACTATTCAAATAATATCAAGAATATGTATTGCATGAGCATATGTATCAAAATCTGTACAATAGATAATTGGTCATATTTAATGAATAACATGATTTTCAGTTTTCTTCTTTTACAGTATAGAATTAACATTTCATTCATATTTATGTATATGTATATAAATATATTCTAATACCTATATTAATAGTACTATAATATAGTAAAATACAAATATATGAAAATATCCATATTCATCTCTAAGATTAAGCACTTTATTTATAGTGATCAAGTAATTAAATTAATTGCAGAGGGTGAATTAAGTGTTGTTGTCTATCAAAATATTCTGTTGGTTAGTCATAAATTTTTTCCTATCCTCCAATTCTTCTCAGTTAAAATCACTTCCTCCCTCTAAAATGTGACTAATGATAAATATTTAGCCCTTTAACATCAAACTATATCTTTGAGATAAAATTAAATGGAGAAAGGGCTTGGATAATATATTAATGTATATGGACAAAATGTGCACTATTGCTGGATAAAAATGAATAAAAATTTTAAAAAAACCTTCATAAATAATTATGTCTCATGAAAAAATATTAAGGGATTAAAAAATGAGTAGAAGTGCTAGATGTCATTAAAATAGAAAAGAATTTCATAGAACTAATTGTATTGTCTTGAGCAATTAATAAAAATAAATAAATAAAATAAAATAAAATAACTTCTTTCCTATAGAAAGGCATCTTAACATCCCCAGATTTTAAATATTTAACTAATGTATCAATAAGTCCTATGTCCAGTTTTATTACTCTTCACAGTTGACTTTAATATGCAAATTATTTTTATTTATGGGTGGGAAAGTGAACATGCATTCTGTTTTGTGTGTAGCATCAGAACGTCAAAGCAAATTGACAATGTTTTCACTTACTAGACTTGTTGACTATATCTTTTAAATTTATTTCTGCAGGAAATAAAAACATCTGCAAATAAAATAAACGAATGAAAAAGCCTATCAAATAGGGCAGAATGGGTTCCATTGCTCTAGTTAGAAAAGTGTAACCTTGAGATCAATAACAGTTTGTAAACCTTCATTCCACATTTATGATCAATAAGTTTTTACCTCTGCAATTAAGATGAATATCCCTACAAAATTATGCCCTTTTCACATAAAATATGCTGGAATTGTTTTAATAACATTAATGATTTTTTAAAACAAATATATAAATAAAATAATCAGTTTGCAAATGAGAAGGTTATTTCATATGTAAATTTAATTCAACACCCAGCTTCTTTTCAAGGGAATGAAAGCACAAACACTTAGCAAATGCATACTCCCCTACACAGCAGTACAGAGGTAAAGGTGTTTATCTGTTGTAACAGTTCTATCTCAACAGGGTTCATAGGATGACATTAAATGTTTTGGTGATTCCTAATGGTTCATGATGTTTTCACAAACCATAAATTTGAATTTTCTTAAAAAAATAAGTGAGTCTATCCTTTAATGAACTAACCTGAATCAAAAATTTATATTTATATTTACTATATTTGAGAGTCTAGTTTTATATTTCTCAGTGGCATTTCACACATATGTTTTGTTCTTAAATATATGTTTAACTTCTGTAAATTAAGCATTAATGGGCTTAATGGAC